>NC_079200.1:12105922-12330922 GCF_029499605.1 Hyla sarda | reverse complement strand
CAGACCGTTTTTTGCACATCTGACCACTGTCACTTTAAACATTAATAACTCTGGAATGCTTTTAGTTATCATTCTGATTCCGAGACTGTTTTTTCGTGACATATTCTACTTTAACATAGTGGTAAAATTTTATGGTAACTTGCATCCTTTCTTGGTGAAAAATCCCCAAATTTGATGAAAAATTTGAAAATTTGCATTTTTCTAACTTTGAAGCTCTCTGCTTTTAAGGAAAATGGATATTCCAAATAAAAAAAATTAGATTCACATATGCAATATGTCTACTTTATGTCTGCATCATAAAATTGACGTGTTTTTACTTTTGGAAGACACCAGAGGGCTTCAAAGTTCAGCAGCAATTTTCCAATTTTTCACAAAATTTTCAAACTCACTATTTTTCAGGGACCAGTTCAGGTTTGAAGTGGATTTGAAGGGTCTTCATATTAGAAATACCCCACAAATGACCCCATTATAAAAACTGCAATGCCCAAAGTATTCAAAATGACATTCAGTCAGCGTTTTAACCCTTTAGGTGTTTCACAGGAATAGCAGCAAAGTGAAGGAGAAAATTCACAATCTTCATTTTTTATACTCACATGTTCTCGTAGACCCAATTTTTTTATTTTTACAAGGGGTAAAAGGAGAAAATGTATACTTATATTTGTAGCCCAATTTCTGTCGAGTAAGCACATACCTCATATGTCTATGTAGAGTGTTCGGCGGGCGCAGTAGAGGGCTCAGAACTGAAGGAGTGACAAGGGGATTTTGGAGAGTACGTTTTTCTGAAATGGTTTTTGGGGGGCATGTTGCATTTAGGAAGCCCCTATGGTGCCAGAACAGCAAAACCCCTCCACATGGCATACCATTTTGGAAACTAGACCCCTTGAGGAACGTAACAAGGAATTAAGTGAGCCTTAATACCCCACAGGTGTTTCACGACTTTTGCATATGTAAAAAAAAATTATTATTTTTTCACTAAAATGTGTGTTTCCCCCCAATTTTCACATTTTTGCAAGGGTTAATAGCCGAAAAGACCCCCCAAAATTTGTAACCCCATCTCTTCTGAGTATAGAGGTACCCCATAAGTTGACCTGAAGTGCACTACGGGTGAACTACAATGCTCAGAAGAGAAGGAGTCATTTGGCTTTTTGAGAGCAAATTTTGCTCGGGGGGCATGTCGCATTTAGGAAGCCCCTATGGTGCCAGAACAGCAAAAAAAAAAAACACATGGCATACCATTTTGGAAACTAGACCCCTTGAGGAACGTAACAAGAAATAAAGCGAGCCTTAATACCCCACAGGGGTTTCACGAATTTTGCATATGTAAAAAAATAAAATAAAAATTTCACTAAAATGTGTTTCCCCCCAAATTTCACATTTTTGCAAGGGTTAATAGCAGAAAAGGCCCCCCCCCAAATTTGTAACCCCATCTCTTCTGAGTATGGAAATACCCCATGTGTGGACGTCAAGTGCTCTGCTGGCGCACTACAATGCTCAGAAGAGAAGGAGCGCCATTGAGCTTTTAGGAAAAAAATTGTTTGGAATGGAAGTCAGGGGCCATGTGCGTTTACAAAGCCCCCCGTGGTGCCAGAACAGTGGAAACCCCCACATGTGACCCTATTTTGGAAACTACACCCCTCACAGAATGTAATAAGGGGTGCAGTGAGTATTTACGCCCCACTGGCGTTTGACAGATCTTTGGAACAGTGGGCTGTGCAAATGAAAAATAAAATTTTTCATTTTCACGGACCACTGTTCCAAAAATCTGTCAGACACCTGTGGGGTGTAAATGCTCACTGTACCCCTTATTACATTCCGTGAGGGGTGTAGTTTCCAAAATGGGGTCACATGTGGGTATTTTTTTGGGGGGGGGGGTTTATGTCAGAACCGCTGTGCAAATCACCAATTTAGACCTCAAATGTACATGGTGCGCTCTCACTCCTGAGCCTTGTTGTGCGCCCACAGAGCATTTTACGCCCACATATGGGGTATTTCTGTACTCAGGAGAAATTGCGTTACAAATTTTGGGGGTCTTTTTTTCCTTTTAACGCTTGTGAAAATAAAAAGTAAAGGGCAACACCGGCATGTTAGTGTAAATTTTTTTATTTTTTTACACTAACAAGCTGGTGTAGCCCCAACTTTTCCTTTTCATAAGGGGTAAAAGGAGAATAAGCCCCCCAAAATTTGTAGTGTAATTTCTCCCGAGTACGGAGATACCCCATATGTGTCCCTAAACTGTTTCCTTGAAATACGACGGCTCCGAAGTGAGAGAGCGCCATGTGCATTTGAGGACTAAATTAGGGATTGCACAGGGGTGGACATAGGAGTATTCTACGCCAGTGATTCCCAAACAGGGTGCCTCCAGCTGTTGCTAAATTCCCAGCATGCCTGGACAGTCAGTGGCTGTCCGGAAATGCTGGGAGTTGTTGTTTTGCAACAGCTGGAGGCTCCGTTTTGGAAACACTGCCATACAATAGGTTTTTCATTTTTATTGGGGGGGGGGGACAGTGTAAGGGGGTGTATATGCAGTGTTTTACCCTTTATTATGTGGTAGTGTAGTGTAGTGTAGTGTTTTTAGGGTACATTCGCACTGGCGGGTTACGGTGAGTTTCTCGCTAGAAGTTTGAGCTGCGGCGAAAAATTTGCCGCAGCCCAAACTTGAAGCAGGAAACTTACTGTAAGCCTGCCCGTGTGAATGTACCCTGTACGTTCACACAGGGGGGTAAACCTCCAGCGGTTTCAAAACTACAACTCCCAGCATGTACTGACAGACCATGCATGCTGGGAGTTGTACTTTTGCAACAGCTGGAGGCACACTGGTTGGAAAACCTTAAGTTAGGTTCTGTTACCTAACTCAGTATTTTCTAACCTGTGTGCCTCCAGCTGTTGCAAAATTACAACTCCCAGCATGTACTGATCGCCGAAGGGCATGCTGGGAGATGTAGTTATGCAATAGCTGGAGGTACGCAACTACAACTCCCAGCATGCCGAGACAGCTGATTGCTGTTTGGACATGCTGGGATTTGCAGTTTTGCATCTGGAGGGCTACAGTTTTAGAGAACACTGCAAAGTGATCTCCAAACTGTGGTCCTCCAGCTGTTGCAAAACTACAATTCCCAGCATGCCCTGACAGCAAACAGTTGTTTGAGCATGCTAGGAGTTTTAGTTTTGCAAGATCTGGAGGGCTACAGTTTAGGGACCACTATATAGTGGTCTCAAACTGTAGCCCTCCAGCTTTTGCAAAACTACATATTCCAGCATGCCCAAACAGCTGTCTGGGCATGCTGGGAGTTTTAGTTTTGCAACATTTGGAGGGCTACAGTTAGAGACCACTGTATAATGGTCTCAAACTGTACCCTCCAGATGTTGCTAGGCAACTCACCGGCTTCCGTCGGATCCAGCCGCACGTCATCGCCGCCCGCCGATCTCCGTCGCCCGCAGCCTCCGTCGCCCGCCCGGATCGGTAAGTGGATCTTCGGCGCCGGTCCCCGTCGTTTCCCCGTCCTGCCCCGCCTATTGTGGGAGGGCAGGACGGGGAAAATGAAAGTAAACCCCCCCCGCCCCCGATCTGCTATTGGTGGTCGCGTCTAGACCACCAATAGCAGGGATAGGAGGAGTGGCACCCCTGCCACCTCACTCCTATCGCTTCAGGGGGATCGTGGGTGTCTTAGACACCCGCGATCCCCCTTACATTCCGGGTCACCATAGACCCGTAATGACCCGGAATCGCGCAAATCGCAAGTGTGAATTCATTTGCGATTTGCCGCGATCGCCGACATGGGGGGGTCTGATGACCCCCCTGGGCATTTGCATGGGATACCTGCTGAATGATTTCAGCAGGCATCCCGCTCCGATCCCCGCCCGGCGCACGGCGGGGACTAAATCTGCCCATGACGTAAATGTACGTCCCTGGTCCTTAAGACCCAGGGTGTCGGGACGTACCGTTACGTCATGGGTCCTGTAGGGGTTAAGGACATTTGATGTAAATGTATGTCCTGGTGGTCTGGTACCTAACACTCCATGAAGTACATTTACGTCCTGCACAGGAGCTGCGCTCACATCATGCACGTCAGGTGCCCGACACTATCGGCAGCCCGGGACAAAGCGGTTGCCTTGATGCCCGCCATTAACCCTTCACATGCCACGATCAATACTAATCACAGCATCTGCGGCAAGTTCTCATGGCGGATCGGGATTACCTGTAGCCTGAGTGGAGATCTGATGAGCCAAGATGGCGGAACGGAGGACCCCTCACCTGCCCCTGCTGCTGATTTTTCACGTTCCAAAAAACTTAAGAAGTGATTAAAAAAAGTCACTTACTGTATACGCAATAGTCGTACAAAAAAGAACGACAGATTTTGGCGGGAAAAAAAAGCCACATATACGTAAAAATTAGAAAGTTATAGGTGGTCAGAAGAGGAATTTATGCCATGATTAAGGGCATCATTGCCCCGAAACATGTAGGGCTACCATGCTGTGCCTATTTGTATATCCCTGAATAAAGCTTGACGTTTTTTACCTGGTGCCGGATACTTCTATTGCTATTTAGTTTGATAAAGTCTGACTTTTTTTTTATTTATTTATATTTTTTTATTATTATTATTTAAAAGAAGTATAATAGTAGAAAAACGTGTAACCATGGAGGATCGTTTTTAATCATATTGACCCAAAGAATAAAGAAAACATGTCATTTTTACCGTAAAGTGCACTGCATAAAAACGAAACACCCGACCACCACCAATAGTTGCAAATTTGGGGTTTTCTTTTAAAGGGGTACTCCCAAGGAAAACTTTTTTTTTTTTTTTTTTAATCAACTGGTGCCAGAAAGTTAAACAGATTTGTAAATCACTTCTATTAAAAAATCTTAATCCTTCCAGTACTTTTTAGGGGCTGTATACTAAAGAGAAATCCAAAAAAGAAATGCATTTCCTCTGATGTCATGACCACAGGGCTCTCTGCTGACCTCTGCTGTCCATTTTAGGAACTGTCCAGTGCAGGAGAAAATCCCCATAGCAAACATATGCTGCTCTGGACAGTTCCTAAAATGGACAGCAGATGTCAGCAGAGAGCACTGTAATCATGACATCAGAGGAAATGCATTTCTTTTTTGGATTTCTCTTTAGTATACAGCCCCTAAAAAGTACTGGAAGGATTAAGATTTTTTAATAGAAGTGACTTACAAATCTGTTTAACGTTCTGGCACCAGTTGATTTAAAGAAAAAAGTTTTCCACTGGAGTACCCCTTTAAATATGTGTATCTCACTTTTTATTTACTTAAGGGTGAAGAAGGAGACCAGACTGTGAAAATTGCACTGGCGAACCCAGACCGATACGTCTTAAAGCCGCAAAGAGAAGGCGGAGGTATTATTCATATAACCTGGATCTATTATTTTCTTATTGGGCCCCCAGGACAGTATTTTCCAAACATTGTGCCTCCAGCTGTTGCAAAACTACAACACTGCCCAAGGGGCCCCATAGACTTGATCACACCATTGATTCTGTTTATCCTTGATGCTGCGTTCAGTCAGTTAGTTCACATTAAAATCTGCAGCTTCAAATCCCGAGCATCAAATATGCGCAGAAAACCGTACGTAGAATACACCCTAAGGGTACAATCAGACGAGCGGATTTCGCTGCGGATCCGCCGCTGAAGGACCTCTGTATGCTGCCTTTACACGCACCTGCTCGGACCGGCAATACGCCGCTACGAGCAGACACACTGCGATGTGTGAGTCGCCGCGCGCATGCGCAGTATACCCGCACACCGAGGCAGCTCTCGGCCTGGCTCATTGAGCAGGGGGAGCAGCCGCGATGTGTGCGAGTACACCGCGCATGCGCGCCGACTCGCACATCACTTCAGAGTGTCCGCACGTAGCGGCGTATTGCTGCTCCGAGCAGGCACATGTAAAGGCAGCATACAGCGGTCCTTCAGCGGCGGATCCGCAGCGTAAAATACGATGTTAATCCGCTCAGCTGAACGTACCCTAAAGCCGCAAATTTTTGATTCAGGAATTAATTTAAGCCTTTCCTGCGCATTACAAGGGCTCACGCGTTTGATGTATTTATACTATTTTTATTTTTTTATTTTGTTTCCTTCAGGTAATAATATCTACGGCGATGAAATAAGAGAAGTGCTAGAAAGGGTTAAAGACGGCAGCGAGCGCACGTCCTACATACTCATGGATAAGATTAAGCCTCAGCCGGTAAGGAGCTGTCTATTGAGAGCCAATGGCAAACTACAAGTGTCAGAATGCATCAGCGAGCTGGGGATGTTCGGTGTATATGTGAGGTAAGTAGCCGCTTGGGTATGTTGTTTTTGTGATTTTTTTTATTTTCATTTTTTTTTTCTCTTAATACAAGAAACTCAATCTTTCATTTTTTTTTTTTTTTAAGATTCCAGTTTTAACCCCTTTAAGAACGTAAATGTACGTCCTGATGCGCTAGGACTTGACGCACCACGACGTACGTTTACGTCCAGTACATGAAGCGAGCACAGGAGCTGCCCTCGCTTCGTGTACTGCAGGTCCCGGCTGCTATCAGCAGTCAGGGACCCGCCGGTAATGGCGGACATTAGCGATTAGCATTGATGTCTGCCATTAACCCCTCAGATGCCGTGATCAATACTGATCACAGGATCTGCAGCAATGCGGCGCTTCTAATGGTTGATCAGATTACCCGCGACACGACCGCGGGGAATCAGATCAGCCAAGATGGTGGACGGAGGTCCCCTCACCTGCCTCTGCCGCTCTCCCGGGAGAGGCGGGATTACAGTACACAGGGGAGTGACTTAGCGCCCTGTTACTACAGCTGATGACCAAGCAAACACTCACTGTGCGAGATTGACACTCATTTACTTTAGAACAGTGGTCTCCAAACTGTGGCCCTCCAGATGTTGCAAATCTACAACTCTCAGCATGCCCGGACAGCCAACGGCTGTCCGGGCATGCTAGGAGTTGTAGTTTTGCAACATCTGGTGGGCCGCAGTTTGGAGACCACTACTTTAGAGCATCAGGCCATCTAAGAGCACCCTGACCAGTGTAGGGGCGGAGCTGTCCTGGGCTCTAGAAGCAGAGGGCATCGCCCATTGGGCACCAAAGCTAATTTGCATATCTTATGAAACTCTGATTTCTCGGTCGCTCTTCATTGGGGAACACCTTACTGATGGGTATATGCTCTTGCCACTAGGAGGCGCTGACACTAGGGAAAGAAGTCTGCTCCTCCCTGGCAGGATATACCCGCCCACTGGAAGTGAGGTCATCAGCTTTAGCTTAGTGTCAGTAGGAGGCAGACATAGGTCTGGGAGCTCCCCAGACCTGGTCCTTTTTTATTATTTTCTAGTAAGGGCTGTTAGGTTTTTTTTCTCCCTTTTTTTTTCCCTTTTTCAGGTGGGGGCTCAGGAGCATGGCGCTACCTGTTCCCCCATATGCGACAAAGGGGCACAGACATAGAGTATGTACTGTCGACCCCTTCTTGCCAACGGCCAGCGCCTGGAGGTTGTACCCTGTGTACGGGTCCCCCACTGCCCCTGCTCGCCCCGCTATCTTAGCCTGCTATGATGCAGCATGGCCATAAGCTGGTTGAAGACGCCTGGGTGAGTCTAACATCCTCCCCCCATTCTATACTCTGCTAGGGTTTCTCCATCCTTAGGTCCCTAACTTTGTGGCCTCCTGGTCACGCTACCGGCAGCCCCATCTGCAGCAATCCTCAACACCACAGGATTATTGGGGGTTGTCATTGGGGGGGATATCCCTGACATTTTTATTGGGGCTCTCGGGTGTGGGGGCTCGGTGGGCTGTGTGGCGGCTCATTCTCTCATATATAGACAGCCGGCTCTGCCCACACTTTCACTTTCCTTTCATCGGTGCCATTATGCGCCTCTCATTCTTCGCCCCTCACCTTGTTCCTGGGGCGACGGGAGGCCAAGCGCTTGGACGACGGGGCCTGCCATTCGGCTCCGGCATCTCCCCGAAGTGCATGTAATATCTGCTGCTCCCTGCTCGCCAGTGACTGGGCACGCTGCAGGGGTCGGGGGCGCTCCATTGGCAGTTCTTGGCCTTTCTCTCCCGGGGGTCCGGCAGGTTCTGGCCTCGGGGTCCCTGCACAGCTGCTTCCTGCACTCTCTTTATTTACAAAAAGAAAAAGAGAAAAAATCTTTAGTTTCTCAGTCCATGTTCTTACCCCCCTCTTGTGGCCATTCAGTAGATTGCAGCCCCTACTTTCTGGTCCCTTGTTTGGCTTCCCCTTGTGGTGGCAGACAGCTATTGCAGTCTTTTGATGTCTGCTTTTTACCAGTTTAATCTTGCTGTGTTTCCGCTCTGGGGACCATATATTAAATGTTATTTTTGGGGGCTGCTTTAATATTTGCTTACGCCACCCTGTTTTATCACCTGAAGAAGCAAAGGTCTCTTCGCCAGCTCAGGAATATTGTGCGTGGCATTTCTGCCATGACATGTCAGCCACAGCCCCTGCAGATGCATCCACATCCTTGACCTTAGCTGAGGGCCTTTCCCAGGCGTTTCGTTCTCTTGAGTCTTTAGACATCAAGTGTCCGCATTGTGGTCTTTACTCCCGGGAGGGGGCTGGGCAACCGCAGTGGTATTCATTTTCTCCCACAGGTCCTTATAGGTCTTCGGAATCTGTGGCTAATGTGCTGGATCCCCCCACTTCTAGTGTGAGGTTTTCAAGCACGTGTTCCCACGTGAACATGGACTGGACCCAATACCACAGACAGTGGTATGCGTGGTTTCCTCTGCCGCCAGTCACTCATCACATGGCTGCCGCATCCACGGCTGGAATTACGGCTCCCACTGCTAACAAGTGATGTCCGAAGGAGTGACCTGGCGTGTACAATGGATTTTGTGCAGGGCCACGGGGATACAATCCACGGCTCCTTAGCCTCCCCTGATCTCCCAGGATGGCTGGGGTACTATCCATGGCTCCATGCCCCGATCCCCCACCCCCCTCCATATGCGACAATAGGGCACCAGCGCCTGGGGGGTCTTCTCTATTGATAAGCCAGACTGTTGTCTGCTCAGTTTCTGCCGCCACCTGTCTCCCATCATGGGGCTGCCGCGCACTTGGCTGGAGTTCCTGTATCCCTCTTCTAATGTAAGGAGTCCAGAAGGGTGTTGTTATAGGTGCAAGGGGACCCTGTGCCAGTACGCTGGACAGTGGTCTTCATGGTCTCCTACACCTCTAGGTCGCCCTTCAGGAGTTAACGGTCCCACTGCTATGGCGCGGTGTCCGCAAAAGTGACCCTAGTGTCCTATCGACCCTTTTTAGAGCGACAGGGATGCAATCCAGGGCTCCTCCACCTCCTCTGATCTTCCAGGGTGACGGGGATTCTATCCACTGGGCTGCCACATGCTTGGTGGTGTTTTCCTGTACCTTTCTGTGTGGGAGGACTCTGGACGAGGGTTCCTGCAAGTGCCCAGGGATGATGCCAGTCAGCCAGACTTCTTCTGCATGGTCTCCAGCACCACCAGGTCGCCCATCAGATCGGCCGCACTCCGGTACCCCACTTTCTTTGGGAGGGTTTGAAGGAGTGATCCTGTGCGTTCAGGAATCTGGTCAGCCATGATTTACTGCTATGTCGGGTCAACTACCATACACTTCCCACTCCGTGGACAGAAGTACAGGTATCCCACTGCCGAGGTGCAGTTCTGAGTGAGTGAATCCATGTTGCTCCATGTGCCCTATGCAGTGCACTACATACTGGTTCGCAGGGTTCCCTGCTTTACCAGGTCCCCCTCTACATGTCTGCCATTCTCATGGCTGAAGGCTGGTAACCCACTTTCAATGTGTGGCTCTGACATCGGGACCAGGTGTGGCCATGGCCCCTATGCCATATAGCCCGACTGTGTCTGCAGGGTTTCTAATCCAGTAGGTCACCTCCCCCTTTCCTGACGCTCCCGTCACTGCATCCCGATGACCCACTTTCCATGTGAAGTTCCACGAAGTGTGTCTCTGTGGGTTCATTGAACCCGTTATACTGTTCAGACTGTCTCTGCATGTTTCCTGTCCCACATATCTCCTTCATCTCTTGCATCTGTGACAGCAGTCCTGGTGTGGGGCACCATTAGGAAATGGGGTGTGGGCGCTTCCTATAGGTTCCATGGCTTTGCACCGCTACTGCAGCACTCTGTTCTCCTTTCTAAGAGTGCAACGTTGGTCTGCTAGGGGCATGGTTGTGACAAACCATTGGGTGCCGTGCTGGTCTTTCATACTGTGGACTTGGATGTCTGCGATTCCTTTCGTGTCTGCAATCTTGGTTCCTCACTACTATTGAGAGGTATCCATGTCTGTGTCCCTACGTATGTTAGGTCCCTCGGCACGTGTAGAGCCCACCTTCCCTTCTGTCGGTGGGGTGTGCTTCGGATCGTCTTCTAATCTTGTTTCCACAGGTCTGCGGTGGTTGAGTACCTCTGTTCTGGCATGGGGCATCACAGACAGTTCAGCGCGTAAAATGCCTCCAGGTATCTTCCTGGATTGCTGTGCAGGGTGGCTCAGGCGCCTGCTCGGTTGCCTTATACACGACTAGACTGGCTACGTTAGTGCCCATCTGGCCTGGGATTTCACCCCTACAATGCTGTCGGTTGCTGTGTGTTTATGTGCTTCTTCCTTGCATTTGTAGTCACGTCTTTACATCTTTGCCCAGCTCCAGCGTCCATGATTCCGATCCCTCTGGGGACACAATTAAGCTCCTCGATATGTTCTCGCAGAGTTCCTGGGAGCTTCGTCCACCCAGTATTTTGTCAGTTGCCGCAGGGCGGCTTGTGCCTGGTGCACTTTGACAATCCTCCTTCCACGGGGGTATGGGGATCAGGGGGCTTGGCATGGTCAGTGCCTGAGTTTCATCTCCACCACCCCTTGTTTTCCCCTTCACTAGGGGGACTATTTCGCTGGTCGCTTTCTACTACCGAGATGGAGTCATCTCTCTCTTCCCACTTTATAGGTGGGATATCTGGCTGGGCCCTTGTTTTTCGCTTAGAGCATTCAGTAGAGCTTTTCGCTGTCTCTGCCTGTGTGCTTTCTGCCCACTATTGCAGCCTGGCTCTCTTCTTGTTATCTACTGCTGCTCAGGCAGCCTTAGCAGAAACCCCTCCGACAACGGGGAGTGCCATCATGTGTGGCTCGGCGACAGCTGGTCTAAGCTCCGTCTGTCGTTTGGGTCCTGCCATTACTCTCCTCCCCCTTGGCACAATCTCCCTGGTAGGGTGTGTTCCTCCTTCCCTTGACGGTGTCAGTAGCACTACACTGACTCCACAGTTTTCTAGAGTTACCTTTCTGTGCCCAGAGCCTGGGAGTCCCAGCTGGGTTCCCTTTTGTTCCCCCTCCATTCCTCTCCTGACAGGTTGTTGCTTCGGAGTGCTCTGGTCCGCTTGGACCAGGACCAGTTGGTCTCGTCTTGGCCACTATCCTGGGACGCTGTGGTATGCCTTCTTCTTAGGTCGGCCCTCGTGGTTCTTTGGGCCTTAGTGATGGTTGATGGTCTCGCGCATGTGTAGCGGTCCTGCCCAGATTTCTCTGCGATCTCCTTTATGGAGCGGTCTTTCTGTACCGCACTTCTTCTGTCTCAGCACGTATCTTTGTCACCTGGAGCGTTTCGTGGATGTTGAGTTTCCTTACCCTTCAGGTGTAAGTCTTCCGCGAGACTCTGGAACCTCCAATTCCCATGTCGGTCTCTCCGGTGTTCCAGATGCTCCTTTTTAGGGTCTTCCGCTCCTTTCTTGGCCATTAATTCTTCCGTGTCCATCTTCCAGGTGACTCAGGAACCTCAATTTCCCACGTCTGTCCCTCTGGTGTTCTGGGATGCCCTTTTTTCTGGACATTACGCTTCTTCTTGGCATTATTTCCTTTCTTCTCCTTCTGGGTCCATGTTCTCTCGAAATGGCGGGCGTTCTGGTTGTCCGGATTACACCAGCTGAGCTATGTCACCTCCCAGGTGCTCTCGGCGGGCTCCTGGATAGGGGTTTTGGGTCTGCAGATGTTTAGATCTTCAATCTTCCGCACCAGGCCCCTCTAAAGCCAGTTTCTGTCTCTTTTTTTTTGTTGTTTCCCAGCCAGGCTAGCCCTCTGCCTGGTTCTCTGTTCCTTAGAGTTGATTTCCTACCTCCTTCCGGGATGGTTCCAGCCTCTCTGGCTTCCTAGTCGACTTTTTCTGGTCTCTCTATGAGGACCGGAGGTTTAGAGTCCCTGCGAAGGACGGTCCCTTCCTTTGGTGGCCTAGTCCATCTCCTGGGGGATCATCCGCGAGCCCTGTTTCTAGGCCTCAGTTTTCCCTGGCCTGGGGTCTCGTCCGCATGCCTTATGGAAAAGTGGGTTCAGTCTCAGGACTGATTCTTTCACTAGTGGTTGTTATTCCCACTCTAGGGGACTGTTTTTGTACATCCCATCAGTATGGGTGTCCCCCAATGAAGAGCGATCGAGAAATGGAGATTTTTTTTTTATACTCGCCGTAAAATCTCTTTCTCGAAGCCTTCATTGGGGGACACCACCCACCTATTTCTTAATTTTTTGTCCGGATATTCTTTTATGGTTAGTTTTCTAGGGTTATTCGGACATATTTCTTTGTTGGCTTCTCCTACTGCTTTGTGACAAAATTGATTACCTCACTTCCAGTGGGCGGGTATATCCTGCCAGGGAGGAGCCGACTTATTTTCCTAGTGTCAGCGCCTCCTAGTGGCAAGAGCATATACCCATCAGTAAGGTGTCCCCCAATGAATGCTACGAGAAAGAGATTTTACAGTGAGTACAAAAAAAATCTCCTTTATATCAGTGCTGAAGGGCTCAATTAACTAATGAGAGGCATCTACGGATTCTGGGGTCAAATGCCCTAAACAGCCATGCCCTTACTTTATATCCTTAAAACCTAAAAATACCCTTATACAGATGACTTTATAAGATTTTGCCTGTTTTTGTTCTTATTTTAGGCAAGGTGAAAAGATGGTTCTCAATGAACGGGTGGGTCATCTTCTCCGAACAAAAGCCATTGAACACGATGATGGTGGGGTGGCAGCTGGGGTCGCAGTCCTGGACAATCCTTACCTTGTTTAACACATGTTTAATCTACTGTGACTTCTAATACTCAATGTGCCTACGCTGACCCCTGCTGGACACTGGAGGAACTTTTGTATATCTGCTTATTGAAGGCCCATGCGTTACTTTTTTAGGTTCTTTGTTATCTTCTGGATGTTTCTATTTATTTATGGGGGCCACGTAAGACTGGGATTTTATACAAGGCATAGTAATTATGAACGAAAATAGAACGCTTCCTGGTATTAAGAAAAAAAAAAAAAAAACTCATGTGGGCACAGATCTCTCCATATCAGCAAGGGCTTCCCCCTCAACCCCTCCTGTCTGCTGAGGACCAGACCAGTGATGTGAAGAGGGGGAGCTCATATTACTGCTCATTGGATTCTAAGGCTATAATCACCCTAGCCCTTAAAGTTACCTGCCAGCGTGTTAAACTTTTCTCTGCCTTATGCCACCTTGTGATAGAGAATAAGACATCAGGATCTTCAACTTCTTGGTTGGCTTACTTTTAACCCACCACCTATTTGTTTTTTAGCTGTACCTTGTCTTGTAGACTTTTTTTTTTTTTTTTTTACAAAACTGAAAAAGTTTTTGGCATTAATTGGGCAAAAATGTTAATGCTCTTAATTTTAGTAAATTCCCCCTTCCAATATTTCTTTCAAGCCAATTATGTGTCACTAAATCCTTTTGTTCTGTGGTCAATGTGAAGTTCTATGATGTATCATAATTTTTACCTTTTTGATATGTTACTTTTCAGCTCCATCTTGCTGCTATGAAATTTAGTTTTTAAATGAATAAATGTATCATATGTAGATATGTGATTTAAAAGAACATTAAAGATGATTGTCAGAAGAATTATTTGACAGATTCCCTACAGACCAGCATGGATGATTCAATTGTATCAGAATACGTTAAAAAAACTAAAAGAATTAAAATAAAAAATAGAAGGGATATTACACTTGCATACAAAAGTCTAACATTATTTACAGAAAGTAATTTGAAGAGTTTTTCTGGATACAAGAAATATTTTAAAACACAGTGCACGGTCTTCAAAAATAAGTCATGCTCACCTGATCCAATTCCTGGCTGCTGCTGTTCAGACATCTCCCGGTCCCTGCTACGTCTGTTGATTTATTTTTTTGTTTGTACTATTTCAGCCAGTAATTGACTGAATGTTCCTTTCTTGCGGATTGTACAGTGTTGAGCAGCAAGGACTGGGTGGCCTTGGAAGCTGCGGCAGTCAGGATCATAGATTCTAGAGCAGTGGTTCTCAACCTGGGGTACAAGTACCCCCAGGGGTACTTAGTTATCCAGGGGGTACTTGGAAAAAAAAAAATCAGTAATGGCAGCCACATCCACTGGTTACCGGTCTGGACCAGTTTGAAAGAAATGGTCGGCTGCTGTCACTGCACTGAGGAGCGGAGCAGGAGGACAGCAAAGGGGCAGCACGGGCACTGGGTGCTGGGTGCTGTGGGCAGTTACTACCATCAGCTTTGTTGCTCCACTGCCCCTGAAAACCGGGTACCTACTGCTATGAGCCATAACAATAGGTCTCCAGACCAGAGGAGCAGTAGAGCAAAGCGGGACAGTACGGCGGCCTACAACTATATATGGGGCAGTTTGGGGGGACTACAGCTATATTTGCGGGTAGAGAGGGGGGGCTTAACTTTATGGGGGCGCAAAGCAGGTACTATTACTGTGTGTGACAATAAACATGGGGAGTTTGTAAATAGGTGGGTATTGTACTGCAGAAAGGAGCCTAAAATGTTTGTTTGTTTCTGTGGAGACATCTTGTATGGGAGAAATCTTAATGGCGGTCTAGGCCAGATGGAGTAGAAAAGAAAAGTAAACAACTCTGGTTAGAGAAGACGTCACCTGTAAATTGTGGGACTGGGGAGAGGAACAGGGGGCCTGTTATAGAGGAAAGTGAATAATACTATCATTACAAAATGTCTCTCATATGGGGTACAATTTGTTGGGAAAGGGCTGTCATGGGGTACTCAGGCATAAAAAGGTTGAGAACCACTGTTCTAGAGGGTAAATGCATCTTTTATTTTTAAAACACACACACACACTGCGTACCTGGACAGCGTGGCTTCAGCTAGGTGTATGCTGACACTCAGTGGAGTTACTCTCACACACTCGGTAGCTTTCTCATTAATGTCTTAATTTCAGTTTCAAAACTTCGCAAATGGTAGAGATCCCATCAGACGTCCGATCTTATACAGGTCAGATAGACAAAGACCTGTGCTCCATCCTGCCACGCGCTACGTTTCAGGGCATGGCAGGGGTCATGCGCACAGGGGTAGGAATGGTACGGTGATATAGGGCATAGCAGTATTCCTATTAAGGGTATGTTCACACTACAGAGTGTGAACTAAATCTCCGCCCGCAGAATTCCGCAGGCGGAGATTCAGCCTGGCAGGCAGCGGTAGGACCGCGCGGCACTGCGCCCTCACCATTGATGGCTATGTAGTACTCGCGGACTTCCGCGCAAAGAATGAACATGTTCTTTCTTTGCGCAGAACAATTTCAAATTCCGCAGTGTGAACTGGTCTCGGGGAGATCCCATTCACACTAATTTGTTCACACCACGGAATTCCGGGGGAATGCCGTAGTGTGAACATACCCTAACTCTTTCAGTGCTGGAAATTCAACAATGCTTACACATTTACAATGCCATTAACCTATTACCTGTATATATTTAGAGAAATATCTTAAAAGGGGTTCTCCGGCCCTTAGACATCTTATCCCCTATCCAAAAGGATAGGGGATAAGATGTCTGACCGTGGGAGTCCCGCCGCTGGGGACCCCCACCTCTGTGAGCTGCACGCCGCGCTACCAGCTCACAAACTGCCGGGTGCCGACCACAGGGCTGGAGTATCGTGACATCACGACTCCGCCCCCGTCTGATGGCACCCCCCGCTATGCAAGTCTATGGGAGGGGGCGTGACGGCCATCACGCTCCCTCCCATAGACTTGTATAGCAGGGGCGGAGTTGTGATGTCACAATACTTCGGCCCTGTGGTCGGCACCCGGCAGTTTGTGAGCTGGAAGCGCGGCGTGCAGCTCAAAAAGGTGGGTGCCAAATGCAAGATTGCGGGGGGTCCCCAGCAGCAGTACCCCCGTGGTCAGACATCTTATCCCCTATCCTTTGGAAAGGGGATAAGATGTCTTGGGGCCGGAGTACCCCTTTAAAATTAGTGGTCTCAGTAGTTGAAACCCAACTAATCAAGACTTTTTTTTTTTTTTTTTTTTTTTTTTTTAAATGGGAGACTTAAAAGGGATATTCTACCCCTAGACATCTTCTAGGGAGTAAGATGTTGGATTGCAGGGACCCCCAGGATCTCTAAGCAGCACCCAGCATTCTTTGCCGGGTGCTGCCCCAGTCTCAGAAACCCTGGGTTTCAGAGCCTGGAGATGTGATGCCACGCCCCCAGCATTCAGGTCTATGGGAGGGGGTGTGATTGCCGTCAGGCCCCCTCCCATCGATATGGAGGGGGCGTGGCTCTTCAACTGGTGCCAGAAAGTTAATTTTAGAACATAGGTTTTCCCATAGAGTACCCCTTTAAATGCATAAAATGTGATACAACAGGGTATAAAATTCTGTCTACAAGCAGTTAATTATCATTCTAAACTTAAGGCAAAAATAAATAAAAAGACAAAGTTATAAAGCCAAATTTTACTGTATTTAGCAGAATGTGACATTAGGAAAATTTACGGAGCAATTACACATTAAATGCAGATGAAGAAATCCTGTTGGAGAAACAAAAAGCGCGAGACAAACAACAGACAACGCACATTTATTATTCCCTTCATCCTGTCACTTTTTTGTGGCCCTAAATTCACTCAAGGTAAAGTAATTAATTTAGGATAGACATCACAATCTCCAACTAAAACAAACCGTATAGAACCACGGGACGACCTGGTGCTTCACTATTTACATAAGATCAGCAATGGCTGAAGCGTACAACACTTTAAAAAGGTAACAGTACTGTGTTACTATTACAAAAAACAAAACAAAAAATCTTAAAGGGGTACTCCGGTGGGAAAAAAAAATGCTTTCAAATTAACTGGTGCCAGAAAGTAATACTTGTAAATTATTATTTTTTAAAATCTTAATCCTTCCAGTACTTAGCTGCTGTATGCTCCACAGGAAGTTGTGTAGTTCTTTCCAGTCTGACCACAGTGCTCTCTGCTGACACCTCTTTCCGTATCAGGAACTGTCCAGAGCAGGAGAGGTTTGCTATGGAGATTTGCTCCTACTCTGGACAGTACTTGACACGGACAGAGGTGGCAGCAGAGAGCACTGTGGTCAGACTGGAAAGAACTACACAACTTCCTGTGGAGCATAAAGCAGCTGACCACAATGCTCTCTGCTGCCACCTCTGTCCGTGTCAAGTACTGTCCAGAGTAGGAGCAAATCTCCATAGCAAACCTCTCCTGCTCTGGACAGTTCCTGATACGGAAAGAGGTGTCAGCAGAGAGCACTGTGATCAGACTGGAAAGAACTACACAACTTCCTGTGGCGCATACAGCAGCTGATAAGTACTGGAAGGATTAAACAGAAGTCGCTTACAAATCTGTATAACTTTGTGCCACAAGTTGATTTGAAAACATTTGTTTTCCACTGGAGTACCCCTTTAACGTATCTATAGGCAGAAGAGTTGGGATAAGGCATAAAAAGGATTATATTATATTATAAACATTTTATAGCAATTTTACTACACAATGGCCAAACCCTTTACGATTTTATAAACACATAAAACCAGATACCAGAGAGAATGTCGAGTACATTTGACATTTCATCGTGTACATGGACGGCTGTACACACTGCGTTCATTACATATAATAAATTCTCACACGTATATTGATCTTCAAAATCAAAAGGAGAAGAGATTTTTGTTCTACAAGTACAATGTCCTTTTTTTTACAAAAGTATAATAAAGCAACTTACTAATATAATGCTTTAACCCTTACTGCACAGATCTCTCTATATCAACTGAACTCTCCGGCCCGTAGCTGTAACATCAGGTCACACTCTGAAGGGAAAGCTTCCCCCCCCCCCCCCTCAGGACCAGACCATTCATGTGAAGAGGGGGAGTTTATATTACTGCTCATTAGATTTTAAGGCACTTCTAATGGAAACTACTGTGACTAAAAGGCTTCTTGCTGCTTCAATTTTTTTTTTATTTAAAACATGTTTTATTGGTTTTCCATCAACAGAATAACAGACATAGAAACAGTTCCCATAATACATCTTAAGAACCTCCTTCCACATATCCTCCGAGAGACTGGGAACATCCCCAACCCACTTCAACTGCACCACAGCAAACGTGTCAGGACCCACTGATTGCAGCAACACAACTCTGGGTGAGAGGCTTAGTCAAGTCAGCAGTCCCCAGGAGCAGCTCTAGCTTCTTGCTGCTTTAAATCTAACGAGCAGTAATATGAACTCCTCCCCCCTTCACAGCAAAGGTCTGGTCCTGACTAGACAGGAGCAGGGACAAGAGCTTTGCCTTCAGTCTACTCAGGACCAGACCATTAATGAGCAGTAATATTAGCCCCACCTCTACAAATCAATGGTCTGGTCCTGACTAGACTGAAGGCAAAGCTCCCGTCTAGTCAGAACAAGACCATTGATGTAAAGAGAGGCAGCTCAAATTACTGCTCATTAGATTTCAGACAGCAAGAAGCCTTTCTCACCATAGTTTCTTTTAGAACTAGCTTAAAGCGGATATCCACCATAAGGTGATTTTAGTACATACCTGCCAGACAGTAATGGAGAAATGGACGTGCTTAGAAAGGATCTGCGCTTGTCTTGAGGCTAAATGGCTATGAGATTACCATAACACTCTGGCTAGCTTTTTGTGAACTGGCATTTCCTTTTTGAGTTTTCTTTTTTGCCTACAAATCCCATTTTCCTCCCTCCCAAACATCACCCATTGAAACATAAAATGAGCTGCATCCATTCAAAAGACCTGTGGTTTTCAATCAGGGTGCCTACAGCTGTTGCATTAGTTGAAGATTGATGTCTCTCCCACCAAGCGATCCCTCCACCCATTGAAGGAGACAGGCTCCCTTGTCATCAGCTGACTAGTGATGTCTGGTCTCGGCCGCATTGCAAGCTGGGAAAAATCTGAGACAACAGTCATTTTGTATGCTGTTAAAAATAAATATTGGGGTGAAAAATCACATACGAATTGTGAGAAAACAGTCACATACAGGTACAGACACTATATTATGAACTACACTAACTTTACAGCCCCTGTAGCTTAGTCAAATAAAAAAAAAAATCCTGGAAATACCCCTTTAAGACCTATTAAGCAGTAATATGAGCTCCCCTTCTTCACATCAATGATCTAGTCCTCAGCAGACAGAATGGGAAGAAGCGGACTGCTTTCAGAGTGTGACAAGATGTCACAGCTACAAAACCAGACAGTTCAGCTGACAATGAAAGATCTGTGCATTATGAATAATAGCCTGTGTATGGTGTCAAAAAGTATACTTGCTGTTTCTTTTGCTGAACAACCCCTTTAAAGGGGTATTCAAGCCCCTAAAAATAAGGTAGAGGAATGGCGATATCGGATTATCTGTACATGGCAGGCGCTAGAACCGGTCTGACATATGTTGTCTGCATTAGCGGTAATGTATGCCTCAGCGGGTTCCGCTAAAACTCTAGTTTTAGCGGAAGTATCCACCGTAACCGGATGGAGCCTAGTTGTAATACCACACACAACCTGAGGATCGGTGATGGCGCCATTTTTTATTTTTTTTTTTAAATCTTGGATATCCCCTTAAGTCATGTTCACACGGATTCCGGCAATGCATTGAAAAAATAGAAAAGTCCCTTCTTTTTGTGGATGCCAGAATCGGGGCAGAAACGTCAACGGGACCGCCGCAGCAAAATGTTCTGCAGAATATTCCGGCGGATTTTAACAAGGACATTCGGCCGTGTAATATACACACAGCGGTACTCAACATAAGGAGCGCATTTTTTTTCTTCCCTTAAAGATACATTTTAATAACAATTCATTGGACAGTTCGCATTTAATATTTCCAGCATTACATCTAAGAAAATATAAATATCTACATACCAGGTGGTTTCCCAGGTGTTGCTTAAAGGGGTACTCCGCTGCCATATCTTATTCGCTATCCAAAAGGATCACAGGGATAAGATGTCGGATCGCGGGGGTCCGGCTGCTGGGACCCCCGCGATCTCCAGCCCAGCACCCTGGCGTTCTGAACAAACTCTAGAGTTCACGCCTCCTCGTAACGCCACGCCCCCCCTCCATTCATGCCTATGGGAGGGGGCGTGACGGACGTCACGCCCCCTCCCATAGACATGAATGGAGGGGGGCATGGCGTAACATCAGGACCACTGCTGCGTGAAGATCCCCGGGGGTTCCATGCGATCAGACATCTTATCCCCTATCCTTTGTATAGGGGATAAGATGTCTGGCAGCGGAGTACCCCTTTAACTTTATATACGGAGGACACAAAAATATATATATATATATTAAAAAACACATAGCTTTTCAATAATCACACATCACAATGCCCATTAGATCATTTGTCTCCAAGGACGTCATCTTTCTTTAAAGACCACCTCTTTTAGAAGACCGGATTTTCGGCTCCTCCCATTCTTTGAGACAACCACCCAAAATGAGTGGTCTTTTCTAAGAGGATCCAGTGCAGACCCCCATGTAAAGTACTGGACGGATGTACTTTGGCCCTCTATGAAAATAATTTAACAAGGAAAAAATTATTGTATTTTTACCTGATTCATGTGGACAGCGCCTCCATACAGAGTCTCCTACACACGTCTCATGCCTGGTGATAAGTTGGTGATATTTTAGTTAAAGGGGTACTCCGGTGGAAAAATATATATTTTCTAAATCAACTGGTGCCAGAAAGTTAAACAAATTTGTAAATGACTTCTATTAAAAAATCTTTACCCTTCCAGTACTTTTTAGCAGCTGTATGCTACAGAGGAAATTTTTATTTTTCCTTCTTTTTGAATTTCTTTTTTGTCTTGTCCACAGTGCTCTCTGCTGACACCTCTGTCCGTGTCAGGAACTGTCCAGAGCAGCATAGGTTTGCTATGGGGATTTTCTCCTGCTCTGGACAGTTCCTGACACGGACAGAGGTGTCAGCAGAGAGCACTGTGGACAAGACAAAAAAGAAATTCAAAAAGAAGGAAATAATTTCCTTTATAGCATACAGCTGCTAAAAAGTACTGGAAGGGTAAATATTTTTTAATAGAAGTAATTTACAAATCTGTTTAACTTTCTGGCACCAGTTGATTTAAAAAATAAGAAAATAAATAAAAAAAGTTTTCCACCCCTTTGACCAGAGTGCTTTCTGCTGCCACCTCTGTCTGTCTCAGGAACTGTCCAGAGCAGGAGCAAATCCCCATAGCAAGCCTCTCCTGCTCTGGAGAGTTCCTGACATGGACAGAGGTGGCAGCAGATAGCACTGGAAGAGTGCTCAGACTGGAAAGAACTACACAACTTCCACTGGAGCATACAGCAGCTGATAAGTACTGGAAGGATTAAGATTTTTAAATAGAATTTATTTACAAATCTGTACAACTTTCTGGCACCTGAAAACTATTTTCTTTTCTGTCTCCGGAGTATCCCTTTAATGTTCACCAGGTTTTCTTTACAGCAGTCAAACTTTCACTTTTCTTATAAAGAGCTATAAATCGCCTGCAGACATAGGTTAAATGATTTAAAAAAAATAATCTGTCTGCCTTCAGCCACCTGCTGCATATTTTATATAACTAAATTCCATGATAAAACAGTATGCAGAGAGCCCAAAGGCTGTCCGGGCATGCTGGGACTTGTAGTCTTGCAACAGCTGGAGGCACCTTGGTTGGGAATTCCCAAGATTCCATAGACCGCTCGCTTTAGCAGCAGTTACCGGGACTTTATTATTTTTTTTTTTTAAAGTGTATGATAACACCCCAACAAGATCGTAGGTATGTTTAAAGGAGTTCTCCGGTTCTTAGACATCTTATCCCCTATCCAAAAGGATAGGCGGATAAGATTCCAGATCGCGGGTTTCCCGCCGCTGGTGACCCCCGTGATCTTACACGCCGCACAGGGTGCGGCGTGCAAGATCACGGGGCTCCCCAGCGGCTGGACCCCCGCGATCCGGAATCTTATCCCCTATCCTTTGGATAGGGAATAAGATGTCTAAGCGCCGGAGTACCCCTTTAAAAATTTGTTAAAGTCTGTTCTGTAAATTTAAAAATTGGACAAATCTAAACTGATCTGTCATGGACATGTTCACTGTGCAAACTACAATCTACAGCAGGGTTTCCCAACCCCGGGCATGCTGGGACTTGTAGTTTTGCAACAGCTGGAGGCACCCTGGTAGGTAAAACACTGCTCTAAGTTATTGCTAAGACTTTCCAATAAGATAACCTTAAGAACCCTGCATCCAGCCATCTCTCAATGTTTATACCAGCGTACACCTACCTACAAAATTGCGTGCTCAGTGTGTTTTAACTTTTGTACATTTTTTGCCTAAATCATTATCTCATTATGCGCTATTTTTAGTTTGTCCGCGCTGCCTTCGTATTTTTGCCTATTTTTCTAGTACGCTTAAGTAAATGCACTGAATATATCACTTGCGCAATTTTTATTTATTTTTTTCGCTCAAAAGTCCTTCGGTTACCATCTGGCATAGGATTGTGTATGAGCTTTTTCATCCTCCCCCCCCCCCCCCCACTATCTTGTCATTTGCGCAAATTTATCACGTTACATGCGCAACATAATAGATTTTTGCACTGAAACTGGGAACAACTACACACTTGCGCAGCAGGTTTCGCATTGTGCAAAAAAATCGCCACTAATGATACATTTCCCCTTTACAGCTGGTAGTTTTAGGGCTTATTCACACTACGGAATCTCCCCCCCCCCCCAAAAGATATTTCGGGGCGAAGATTCCATCTGGAATAGGCGCTGGGACCGCTCGGGAATGTGCGAACTCCATAGACCGCAATGAATTTTCTTGCGCGATAGAACAAACACGTTCGTTCTTTTTGCGGAGTCTGGGGTCCGGAATTTCCGCTGCCGAAATTCCGTAGTGTGAATGCGGAAAAGCTGCTGAACTATTTGTTCTTTCCCCCCCCCCCCCCCAAGCATAATTCCGCTCCGAAAATCTGTAGTGTGAATGAGCCTTTACAGGGTTAATTTTTTTTTGCTATTGCACTCCTTATGGTACATAAAAAAAAAATCTTTCTAACGCACTTTGTTTAAAAATGAAGAAGTTTTCTATTTTTTATTTGTGTTTAAAAAAAGCTGCCACTAGGTGTCTCCCTACTTGTCCAGAGCACCCCCCCCCCCCCATCTCTTGCACAGACTTTGGACTGTTGGCCTGGCAGAAGTCCAAAATCAGGAAATACTGAGGAGTGTGTGCAGCCTTAGCCAATCATAGCTCATCTCACACTGAACTGCTCTAGGCTGTGTGTAGCAGAGTGAGGGAGGAAGTTCTCCCCTGTATGGCTTCAGATGATGTCACACCTTCTGGGGAACGCCCCTTCCCAGTCTGGGAATCTGAGCGAGCAGAAAATACAGAGCAATATCAAGGTAGAAAACTAAAAAAATAATAAAAATAAAGGCAGGGGGTGGTTTATCGTGATGGGGGCAGTGACCTGGGAGGATTATAAAATTTAACAAGATCATGAGAGGTTCTCTTTAAGAAGCAGCACCACAGCTGTCCTCAGGTTGTGTATGGTATTGCAGCTCAGTTCCATTAAAGTGAATGGAGCAGAGTTGTAATACCACACACAACCTGCAGACAGGCGTGGCGCTGTTTTTGTAAGAAAGCGGCTTTTGATTTTCCACTCCTGGATAACCAATACACCATTCAATAGCCATCTCCTCCCGTTCACCCCATATACATGAATGTTCAGCTCAGCTGAGCGTTCATGTGTTCTGAATGGGGAGAAGAGAGGTAAGCTGCTGCCAGACTCCTCTGATGGCTGCTTATCTCCTAAACTAAATCAAACATACCTGGTCTATGGAGTCAGTCAGTCCCAACTAATGTGTACACATAGCCTTTAGATTGTTTAAAGCAGTGTTTCCCAAACAGAGTGCCTCCAGCTGTTGCAACATTACAACACCCATCATGACCGGACAGCCAATGATTCAAAACATTTTCCAGGAGGAATAACAGAGGAGCGGCAGAGCATGGTTGTCAGGCAGTGTTTCCAAACCAGGGTGCCTCCAGCCGTTGCAAAACTACAACTCCCAGCATGCCCGGACAGCCAAAGGCTGTCCGGGCATGCTGGGAGTTGTAGTTTTGCAACGGCTGGAGGCACCCTGGTTGGGAAACACGTTCCAAGAGAGAAGTCAGGAGCGCCGACAGCTTAGCATTTCTGGTTTTCTGCTCAGCCGGTTCACCAACTTTTGGTTTTACAGAACGTGGCTAAAGAAACCACGGAACATATTCCATGTAAAAAAAAAAAATAATAATCATAAAAACACACAAGACTCAATTCTTCCAAAATATACAAACACACAAAATCCCTTGTAGACACCGAATGACTATTATGGCTGCGACATCCGGGAGGTATTGAACTCTGAGATTCACAGTGGACATTTTTACGTTCTCCGTTACGACTGAATAGTCTGACACCGGTTTTCAAACAGTTGTTGTAGGACGGCCGTGTCCGCCAAAGTCGAAACGTCGCCCAGTTCTCGGTCATTTTTGGCAATTTTTCTTAACACCCGTCTCATTATTTTACCTGTGCAAAGAGCGAGAGAAACATGGTCACTGGTTGGCGATGAAAGGGCAGAAAACTAGACGGGTAAAGGGGTTTGGGGTTCCAAAACCTATTTTGTTGATGAAGGATTTTATGCTTCCGCGCATACGCTTATGTGCGCGTGCGCATACACTTATGTGCGCGCGAACGGTATCTATGCTTATGTGCGCGTGTATACATGTGCTTGCTTACTTACGTGCGTGCATATGTGCTTCCAAACGGCTGGAGATATGTCGATTAAACCTACTACACACCTTTCTTATGTGTTAAAAGAAAAATATAGTACAGTTTAGCCATATCCATACAATCTATGCGCATGTATGTATGTACGCACATATGCGTGCTTATGTGCACGTATGTGTATACGCACATGCATGTGTGCTCATGTGCGTGCTTTCATGCTTGCGTATGTGCTTACCTGCAAGCTTATATATGGGCATATGTGCATGCGTATTATGTATGCGCTTTCGAACGGCTGGAGATATCTGTCGATTAAACCTACTACACACGTTTTTTTTAATGTCAAGATATATATAAAACTGAGGAAGAGGGGTGCAGACCCCCTCAAAACGCGTCGTCAAGTATTTAATTGCTGAAATAAAAGAACGCTGTTCATCACCACCAGCAAGCACCAGAAAAGTGTACATTTTTCTACAACCTCACCAAGTGTATGTATAATTTTATATATCTATCTATATCTATCTATATCTATCTATATCTATCTATATCTATCTATATCTATCTATATCTATCTATATCTATCTATATCTATCTATATCTATCTATCTATCTATCTCCGCACACTTGTTGAGGTTGTAGAAAAATTTACACTTTTCTGGCGCTTGCTGGTATAGGAAGAAGGAGTGAAATGATGCCAAAAATCCAGGTGGTGATGAACAGCGTTCTTTTATTTCAGCAATTAAGTACTTGACGACGCGTTTTGAGGGGGGTCTGCACCCCTCTTCCTCAGTTTTACAATATCCCAATACCGACAGTCTCAGCAGCCCGAAAGGAATGAGATCAGGAAATAAACCGGAAGAGCAATGCAAGTTTATGGTACTTCCGTAATATTTCCTGATCGCGTAACTCTTCTGAGAAGAAATTTAAACATTCTGCCGTTGCTCCAAAATCATGATAAAGTATGATTTAACTGCTCGCCAGGCAGAAAATAGTTAATGCAGGGGAAAAGGGACAGAGAGAAGATTTATTGTGGGCTGAGAGAAGAGGGAAGGGAGTGGTGGTGGAGAAGACATCAGTGCAGGGGTAATGAGAGGGCATGGCAGCACTGGAGTGCAGGGAGGACAAGCAGCCTATTAATGCTGGGGCTTCAGGAGACTGGGAAAGCTGGGGAAGTCCTTTGTTCAATGCATTGTGTACTGCAGGCCACCTAGCTTTCCAAGTTTTCTGAAAAGCTCAGCTACAGCTGCTTTATTTGACAAATTCTCTTTGTCAGCAGATTGGGAAAGCTGGGTGGCAGGCAGTACACAGTGCAGGGCTCACTGTACTCCCCCAGGCTGGAGCAGCAGTGAAGTTCTGCATTGCATTAGCAGTAAGGCTGGGTTCACACCACGTTTTTCAAATACGGTTACCGTATACGGTTTTCCGCAAAAAAAAAAAAACGTACGGCAAAAACCGTATGCAACCTTATACAACCGTATGACTCCAAATTAAAACGTATACGGTTTTCCCCCCGTACGGTTCTATCCGTTTGCATCAGTTTTTGCCAACGGTTTTGCTATTTTGTTGGAATTAGTTTTCCAGCAATTTAATAAAGTTACTATTGTTCTATTGAAATTCCAATCTGCGCATGTGTCAACTCCAAAAACGGATTAGAAAAACCGTGTGCAACCGTATTCTGAAATTCTGTGTACGGTTCTCATAGACAACAATGTTAAAAGAACCGCATACGGTTCGCATACGGTTTTTCCAACCGGAGGCAAAAACGTGGTCGACAGCGTTTTTGCCTACGGTTGAAAAATCGGCAAAACCGTATCCGAGGCAAAACGGATGCAACCGTACACAACATTTGGAATACGGTTTACAATGCATTCTTTATGCATACGGTTTCGGATACGGTCGTATACGTTTTTTTTGCGGAAAACCGTACACGGTTACCGTATTTGAAAAACGTGGTGTGAACCCAGCCTAAGTCCTGGCTGCTGATAGCTTGTAAGCGACCAAGTGTACATGATGCCCTATATCATCTAGGGCAGTGGTCTTCAACCAGCGGACCTCCAGATGTTGCAAAACTACAACTCCCAGCATGCCCGGACAGCCAACGGCTGTCCGGGCATGCTGGGAGTTGTAGTTTTGCAACATCTGGAGGTCCGCTGGTTGAAGACCACTGATCTAGGGGGTTAAAAAACTAAAGAACAGAGTTTTGGACTTGGATGATAAGATGGCTGGACTGTGATGTGAACAGAGCCTTATTCTACGTCTTCAATGTGTTCCAGGTACATGTTTGCGACCAG
The DNA here is from genome assembly GCF_029499605.1 of Hyla sarda. Classification (NCBI taxonomy): domain Eukaryota; kingdom Metazoa; phylum Chordata; class Amphibia; order Anura; family Hylidae; genus Hyla; species Hyla sarda. The sequence continues at coordinate 12,303,643 of NC_079200.1, read as the reverse complement.
TCACAATGGGATGCAGATGAGTGTACATGTATTTTTAGCACTCAGAAGCACGATGTGCTGCACTTTTGAGAATCACGTCCAAAAACTGACCCCAAGAGTCGATCAGGGCCAACGCCAGTGCACTCATCCTCCCATTTTGACAAGTTGCCGATGCATACGTGGAGCAATGTGCAAGTATCGTAATGTTTATCCGGCATAAAAAGTGAAATTTTTTAATGGAATAGCTAAAAAAAATTGGAAAATAATAACATGATGCACCATTTCTTACCTGAGCGTGTTTTGGGCAGTCCAGGGGCATTCTGGATATAATCTGGAGTGGCAATTGGTCCAATCTTTTCTCTTACTTTAAAGACCAGAAAGAAGACAAATACTACTTTAGAGAGTGAACCATAGACTTATACTCCTACACTCTATAGAATGAGCACTGGTATAGCATTCTTTGTTCAGTCTTATGCCTTCAGCAGTTTTGTTACTTGATATTAATGTATTGGTAACTATGCCTTGTGAATATAGTGTATAATTCTATGTTCATGATGTAACAGCTCCATCTAGTGGCCATTTACATACACTGTAGATCTGCTCATCAGAAGCTTGATCCATATCAGCCTCCATAGCCTGTAGCCTATGAACTCTGATGACATCATCAGCTCAGCCCATAGCAGCCATTTCCGTATTTTACAGCCAGTGCTTTAGAGGTAACTAGAGATGAGCGAACTTACAGTAAATTCGATTAGTCACAAACTTCTCGGCTCGGCAGTTGACGACTTTTCCTGCGTAAATTAGTTCAGCCTTCATGTGCTCCGGTGGGCTGGAAAAAGTGGATACATTCCTAGGAAAGAGTCTCCTAGGACTGTATCCACCTTTTCCAGCCCACCGGAGCACCGGAAAGCTGAACTAATTTATGCAGGAAAAGGCATCAACTGCCGAGGCGAGAAGTTCGTGACGAATCGAATTTACTGTAAATTCGCTCATCTCTAGAGGTAACCACACAGCCAGTAAGATCCTGAGTAAGGCTGCATTCACATCTCGTTTTTGCAATACGGGTCCCGTATCCTGTTTCTGTACAAAAAACGAATGTCTCCAAACCGGACCGAAACGTATGCAACCGTATATGCCTCCTCACGTTTTTAAACCGTACACGGTTTGAAAACGGATGTCCGTTTGCATACATTTTCCTTGAAAAACACGGATACAGTTTTATGTTTGTCAACATTTTAAATAAAGTTCTTTTTTTAATTGAATTTCCCAAAAAAAAAAAAAAAGAAAAAAAGAAAAAACAGTATTGTGCAAACCGGATGTAACTGTACGCACTTACGGTTCAATAAGGTTACCATAGAACTCCATTTTAAAATAACCGTATACAGGTTGGATACGGTTTTTGACCGGTACACAAAACCGTAGTAGACTACGGTTTGGTGTACCGTTAAAAACCGTATAAACCTATAAATGATGCAAAACGTACACAACCTGATGCTACGGTTGGCATACGGTTTACTATGAAATGTCTATATCTACACGGTTCAATACGTTTTTTTTCAATGAAATCGGATACGGCAACCGTATTGCAAAAACGAGATGTGAACGCGGCCTAATCCTCTCCATCCAGGCTTATGGTAGCATCGCTGGTATGTTTACACATCTATCTAACATTATGGTTCGCATCGCTATGCATATTGCTGTTCGCCTGCTGTTTTATTACAGTTTATTAGAGAGGAGCGAACTTACAGTAAATTCGATTCGTCACAAACTTCTCGGCTCGGCAGTTGATGACTTATCCTGCGTAAATTAGTTCAGCCTTCAGGTGCTCCGGTGGGCTGGAAAAGGTCGATACAGTCCTAGGAAAGAGTCTCCTAGGACTGTATCCACCTTTTCCAGCCCACCGGAGCACCTGAAGGCTGAACTAATTTATTTAGGAAAAGTCATCAACTGCCGAGCCGAGAAGTTCGTGACGAATCGGATTTACTGTAGGTTTGCTCATCTCTGCAGCTTATAGTTAGCAGCTAGGGGCCAGGCTGGTCATTCTTCTATATCTGTTATGCCTGACCATGCTTATCTCCTATGAGTTCTATGTAACTTACATGTTTCTTTTATATGCATTGTCATGTCAGCGTGCATTAGTAAGTGCGTTATTTTTCTGTTCCTCAGTTTCCCCACATATATCCTTCTAATAAAAGTTGAACGTTGCTCCTTTGTCAATAAATTGCTGGGAAGATTTAGCCGTCTGTCAAGTTATGCACGTGCGTAGAGACGTGATGACGGCGACGGAGAGCGTGGAGTCCAGAGAGTCGGGGACACCACGGGGACAGCGATGGAGCGACATCCAGGGCAGCGGTGAAGGGTCCGGAGCGGCGGGGACAGGTGAGTACTACCTCCTATCCAGTGGTCTTCAACCTGCGGACCTCCAGATGTTGCAAAACTACAACTCCCAGCATGCCCGGACAGCCAACGGCTGTCCGGACATGCTGGGAGTTGTAGTTTTGCAACATCTGGAGGTCCGCAGGTTGAAGACCACTGTTGGGTTCAGAATCTTTTTTTTTTTTTTTTAGATTTTGCACCTATAAATTGGGTGCGTCTTATACACCGGTGCGCCTTATAGGGCGAAAAATACGGTAAAGACAGAACGTTCAGCTTACAGACAACGAAAAGGATTCTGATAATGTAAGTGGCATACACAGTCATAAGATAAGCTGCCATATATGAGTAAAAGTCGTTACCTAATTTTTTTAGTTGATCGGTTAGCGATTTAGTAAACTCGTGTCCATCACGTAGGGTGACGAAGCAATACAGACATTCCCCCTTTACTGGGTGCGGGTGGCTGACGGCAGCAGCCTCGGCTACAGATGAGTGTTCAACCAGTGCGGATTCCACCTCCGCTGTGCTCAGCAAGTGACCTGAGGGTGGAGGAGCAAGAGACCGGCATCGATTGTTACACGGATATTTTTTGGGTGGTAACTTTATTAGGGTTTTTAACCCTAAAACAGATGAAACAACTCACCAGATACATTAAGCATGTCATCTATCCTTCCAGTAATCCAATAATAACCGTCCTTGTCTCTTCTGCAGCCTAAAAATAAATAAATGCAAATAAAAAATTAAATAAATAAGTAAAATACAATTAAATAAATAAATAAAATTAAATAATATTATAGGGAATCTGCCACCTGGTTAATGCTGCCCTGAGAGCACCAATTTCTGCGGTTATCGTACAATATATCAAGTGCTGTGAAAATCAGGAGTCCTCTAATGCAGTGTTTTCCAAACAGTGTGTCTCCAGCTGTTGCAAAACTAAAACTCCCAGCATGCCCAGACAGCCTTTAGTTACAATTTTTCCAAATATACTATTACTTTTTCATAATCTAAATCAGTGTTTCCCAACCAGTGTGACTCCAGCTGTTGCAAAACTAGGCCAAGCATGCCCAGAGAGCCTTTTCCAAAAGCTGGAGGCACCTTCAAATTGTACCATATTAATTTCAGCTTTCCAGATCTCTGCTTGCTGTCACGTACTAGGAACAGTCATTGTTTAAATCAATTAGGGTTTCTACGGAATGACTGCAAGCGGGGATCTTGGGAGCCCTTTAGGAGGCGACATAACATATACAAGAAAATGATATAACTTACCATCTCCTGTCACATAAAATCCAGGGAACTTCTTGAAGTAGGTCATCTCGAAGCGTTCATGGTTCCCGTAGACTGTGCGCATGAGTGCAGGCCAGGGTTGTTTAAATACCTGGAGAATGAAAGCAATACAATTGTCATAAAAGTCATTTCATTGTTTTCTTGCACATATGGATACGTAGACGACGCATTTTTTTCAGTTTAGGCTAATGTAGTCACAGAACCTATTTAAATCACCAAGTAAGGCCCCTATGTATGTCCGTTTTATCTGTAGTATTTAAAGGAGATATGCAGCAAAAGTTATTTAAACTATGGCTGTGCTGCAAAACAAAACAAAAAATAACTCTCCTTCCTATGTTCCCCCGTTGCAGAGCTATCGGGTCCCGTTCCTCCAGTGCTGCAGGTCTTCCGGCTTGTATAAGCTTGAAACATCACGAAGCCGTTAGCGTATCGCCGGCCGCAGCGATGTCCCGCCTCGGTTGGTGATAGGCTGAGCGAACAGTCATGTAAGGAGCACCGGCCGAGGCGGGCATCACTGCGGCCGGCGATACGTTGACGGCTCCGTGACATTTCGAGCCTATAGAAGACAGATGACCTGCAGCACCGGAGGAACGGGACCAGATATCTCCCCGGGCACAGGAATAGTTAAATAATTTTCGCCACATATGTCCTTTAACATACTATATAATTATGAATAGTCAACAGAATATTTACGCCCTCAGCCCCCTGGAGTGAATTGGCAATGTTAATTTATACCATTCAGAAGCCAGAAAGGATACACAGTCCACTCAGCTACACAGATTCTTGTATCATCAATTGCCAGCTCTCTATGGCCAGAAAAGGAAAGTAGCTGAGCAAGTACTCTTCTGCAAACATAACTGTGTATTTCCAGCCAGAGTTAATGATGCGTGACTTTCACGTCACGATTGTCTGTATCATACAGCCCGAGATAAGGAACTGTAATACCCGCTACGGTAAGTACAAGTCTTCGCAAGTATCTTCACCACAGTTAGCCAACAAATAATTATATTTATTGGACTTTATCCATCACCACTAGCATCACTAAAGCGCGCTTAACATATGTATAACTTTCCTTAGTATTACCAATAACAAATCACTTAAAAGGGAACTGTAAACCCTGTGCTGTGAAGAGTAGTATATCTATATGAAATTATATATATATATATATATATATATATATATATATATATATATATATATATATATATTTACACACAACAATCTACATTTATTCAAATACAGTTGTCTTTTCTGGAGCATCATCATAACTCTCCAAAGCCGGAATTCCACCCTGAATTTCTTGCGACTCCATTTCCTTCAGAACCACTGGCCCCAATCTTTCATGTAAAGCAATAGAGCTCTCATTAAATGAGCAGCTCTTATCCATGTGACCTGCTCAGAGTGCATTGGCAACAACACTGTCAGCAATTTTATCCCATGAATTCTTCACCCAATTCCCAACCTCTTGTAAGGCTAGGTTTCACAAAGTTTCCACGCTGATTTCATGTCATTCTATGTTAAGTGTAGTCAATTTCCATATGCAAATGGTCTTTGAATGGCTTCTTTATTGCAGTATCAGGACTCTGCAGATAGGCCGTCATTCCTGCAGGAATCATTATTTGATCTATTCTTCTCTCTGCGAAGAAGGTTTTCCATGTCTTCAGCACGGTGAGTGCTGGCCGAATCCCAGACTAGCAGGCCTCTTTCGCCACCTCCGAAAACAAGTGGCGGCATTAATTCTAGCCACTTCCTTATAACTGCTTGTGTGCACCAGGCTTTATCTGTTTCAAGAACATAAACGCCAGAAACACGTTCAATCCCATCTTTCTTGCCCTTCGTGATGATAAGAGGTGTGACTTTCTTTCCGTCCAGACGAATTGACAAAATACAGGTAGCACGTGAATTTTCGTGACCAGTGGAGGGAACATAGATTGAGGAGGCACCCCTCTGTTCAACTGTGGTTTTGGCACCCAGACCCATAAACACTGCAGTTTCATCATAGCAATCATGTTACCAAGTTGGTATTTCCATCACCAAAGGACTTGAATGCAAGTGCTCACTTAAAGGGGGCTCAGCGTTTAGAACATACTCTTTTGAACGCTGGAGCTGTTACGTTATAGCCCCGCCCCCTCATGATGTCACACCCTGCCCCCTCAATGCAAGTCTATAGGAGGGGGCGTGACTTGCATTGAAGGGGCGGGGCGTGATGTCATGAGAGAGAGCGGGGCTATGACGTCACTAGCTCCCGACGCCGGCTCCAGTGTTCTGAACACTCAGCAGTGGAGTAACCCTATAATAACTTTAGCATCTTCCAGCTTAAACAGCGTTGTTGATTTTCTGAGAGACAGTTCATATCGCTGAAGGAAGCCATCCAGCTAGTGTTGTGATGCTTTCAATTCTGGGGATATGTAAAATTGTGGTGCCAAAGCAAGGGAAAATTCATGAATATCAGCCCTGCACACAACCAAAGACTTCGCTCTCCTGTCAGCAATCCTTTCACTGATCATGTCTTCCAGCTCAGGAACTAAAGGTTGCCGACCTGAACCACACTTATGGTTCTTAGCATATCCTCTGTCCACCTGTAGACTGAGGTTATCATAATCTGTCCACCATTTTTGGCCCATTCGGAAATCCAACTTCTCTTTGCAGAAAGCCATAAGATTCTTGCCCCGGGAGTCCTCCACAATGGGGCTGCCCGCACCTCTCCAGTCCCCTTTTTTTTAAGACCAAGTACTGAACGAGTATCGATACCATTTATTTATTTTGTGACCAACCAAAAGTCCTACCGTATATGAGGGGGAATGGGCATATGAAAGGAGATTTTTTTTTACTCACTGTAAAATCTCTCTCGTAGCATTCATTGGGGGACACCTATACTGATGGGTATATGCTCTTGCCACTAGGAGGCGCTGACACTTGGAAAAATAAATCGGCTCCTCCCTGGCAGGATATACCCGCCCACTGGAAGTGAGGTAATCAGTTTTATTACAATGCAGTAGGAGAAGCCAACAAAGTAGTATGTCCGAATCACCCTAGAAAAAAGAATCCCAGATAAAAAAAAAAAAAAAAAAACAACAATCAGAAAAGAATGTTTGGACAAAAAAAAATGAAGAAATGGGTGGGTGTGGTGTCCCCCGATGAAGGCTACTAGAAAGATTTTACGGTGAGTACAAAAAAAAAAAAAAATCCTTTTCTTGGTCACTCATCATTGGGGGACACCTATACTGATGGGACATACCAAAGCAGTCCCAAAGGGTGGGAATAACAACCACAAGCGAAAGGGAATCTGTCCCAAGACCCTCCCACTTGTCCATATGGCCTGTGGACGAGACCCCAGGCTAGAGAAAACCGAAGCCTAGAAACAGGGCTCCCGGAAGATCCCCCAGCCATGGAGATTGCAGGGACTCCAAACCTACGGTCCTCATAGAGAAAGAGACTAGAAAAAGTCGACTAGGAAGCCAGAGGGGCCGGAACCATCCCGGAAGGAGATCAACTAAGGAACACAGAAAAGAGGGCTAGCCCGGCTGGGAACAAAAAAGGGAAAATGCACAACAAAAGAAAAAGACGGAAAACATCTCTAGAGAGGCCTGTTGCGGAGGATCGAAGATCTGAACATCTGCAGACCCAAAACCCCTATCCAGCTAGGGAGGTGACCTAGCTCAACTAGTGTAATCCAGAAAACCGGAACGCCCTCCATTTCGAGAGAACATGGACCCTGAAGGAGAAGATGGAAGGCAATAATGGCCAAGAAGTAGTGGAATGTCCAGAAAAGGTGCATCCCGGAACACCAGAGTGACAGACGTGGGAAATGGAGGTTCCTGAGTCACCTGGAAGATGGACATGGAAGAATAAACGGCCAAGAAAGGAGCAGAAGACCCTGAAAAAGGAGTATCCGGAACACCGGAGCGGCCGACATGGGAATTGGAGGTTCCCGAGTCTCCCGGAAGACTTGCACCCGAAGGGTTAGGAAACTCAACGTCCACGAAACGCTCCAGGTGACAAAAATCTTGCCGAGACAGAAGAAGTACGGTACAGAAAGACCGCTCCATAAATATGATCGCAGAGAAATCTGGGCAGAAAGGTTTGCTGTGTCTGTCAGCGTAGTGTCCAGAGTATGGAGGCGCTACCAGGAGACAGGCCAGTACATCAGGAGACGTGGAGGAGGCCGTAGGAGTGCAACAACCCAGCAGCAGGACCACTACCTCCGCCCTTGTGCAAGGAGGAGCACTGCCAGAGCCCTACAAAATGACCTCCAGCAGGCCAGAAATGTGCATGTGTCCACTCAAATTGTCAGAAACAGACTCCATGAGGGTGGTATGAGGGCCCGACATCCACAGGTGGGGGTTGTGCTTACAGCCCAACACCGTGCAGGACGTTTGGCATTTGCAGAGAACACCAAGATTGGCAAATTCGTCACTGCGCCCTGTGCTCTTCACAGATTAAAGCAGGTTCACACTGAGCACATGTGACAGACGTGAGAGAGTCTGGAGACGCTGTGGAGAATGTTCTGCAGCCTGCAACATCCTCCAGCATGACCGGTTTGGCGGTGGGTCGGTGTGGGGTGGCATTTCTTTGGGGGGGGGGGGGGGCGCACAGCCCTCCATGTGCTTGCCGGAAGTAGCCTGACTGCCATTAGGTACAGAGATGAGATCCTCGGACCCCTTGTGAGATGCATATGCGGTTGGCCCTGGGTTCCTCCAAATACAAGACAATGCTAGACCTCATGTGGCTAAAGTGTGTCAGCAGTACCTGCAAGAGGAAGGCATTGATGCCATGGACTGGCCGCCCGTTCCCCTGAATCCGATTGAACACATCTGGGACGTCTCGCTCCATCCACCACAGACTGTCCAGGAGTTGGTGGATGCTTTAGTCCAGGTCTGGGAGGACATCCCTCAGGAGACCATCCTCCACCTCATCAGGAGCATGCCCAGGCGTTGTAGGGAGGTCATACGGGCACGTGGAGGCCACACACACTACTGAGCCTCATTGTGACTTGTTTTAAGGACATTACATGAAGTTGGATCAGCCTGTAGTGTGGTTTTCCACTGTGATTTTGAGTGTGACTCCATATCCAGACCTCCATGGGTTGATACATTTGATTTCCATTGATAATTTTTGTGTGATTTTGTTGTCACATTCAACTATGTAAAGATGAAAGTATTTCATACGATTAGTTCATTCATTCAGATCTAGGATGTTATCTTCGTGTTCACTTTATTTTTTTGAGCAGTGTGTATACACATATATACACACTCTGTATACACACACACACACACATACACACACATACTTACTAGATAACCTTCAGCTTCTCCTTCAAGTTCCTCCCCAGACTCATTCAAGATGGCAGGAACAACTCCAAAAAAGGGAAAAGTCTGAACAATAGAGGAGAAAAATACAATTAACATAGGCATTATATAAGCTGATAACATTCTCAGGCTGTGTTCACAAATGTTTGTTTGGCAGAAGATTACCAAAATCTCGGTTTTGATCACGATTTGCACAAACAAAAAAAAAAAAACACGCTGCAGTGTTGCGGAAATGCATCGCCTACACACAGCCATATCTAGTAGGCTTTTATATATGAACATGCTCCTATAACAGGTTTAAACAAAATAAACAAATAAAAATTACACACACACACACACTATATAAATAATATATATATATTTTTTTTATAATTTTTTTTATTTACTTATTTTATTAACACACACATTATATATGTATATATATTTTGTAATAAACTATTATTGTTTATGTATAACTTACTGCTGAACCCGGCTTGGTTGCTGTCGCACCTGGAAGTGGAGTTAACACATGACCTCCCTGCAAAACAATACATAAAAAATATATAAGAATATTTTTACTTGCCGTGCACTACCCATATATGTTTCACATGTACCCAGCATCATTCAATGCCTTCCTTATTGAACAGTCAAGCGTCATTTCTCACCGTTTCTGTCTGCCAAAAAGTGTCGACAATCGGGCATCTCTTCTCTCCTACCACATTGTAATACCAAAGCCAGGCTTCAGGATTAATTGGTTCTCCGACTGTTCCCAAAATCTTCAGGGATTTTCTACTATACCTGCCATGAGAAACATACACATGGTAAATGCGCAGTGCAGATGTAAGGGCATTTGGGGCCTTTGATAAGACAAGCAAGGAGTTAAAAACATTCCCTACAGCATATTTTACACGGCTGTAATCTATGTCTATATATTGTTCAGCTACATACAGATCTACCTTGGTGAGGTCACCAGTGATGACATCTGGGAGGGGTGTCATGAGCGGTTGGACCCCCATGGGGCATCACTGTGGGAACATCTCAGGGTTAGGCTCTATTCATACCACATTGATGGTTTGTATAGAAAAAGCTAAGCGGCAGCAAAAAGCCTGAGCAATAATGTGGAACAATGTCTAGGATACGCGGTGCGGAGGACCAGATATGCTGTAGTAGGTGCTAACAGTAACACGTCATTCATGATGAACGATAAGTGAAAAGGACGTTGCACTCACCACAAATCACAGCAGGTTTTTCTTTTAAATCATGGTTTATTCATCGCGAGTTCAAAGGTGCTGTACAAGCAGGCAGGAGGGAGGGGAGGGGAGCGGGCATCAGCTCCGTGGAACTGACCGAGTGCGACGAGTCGTTTCGCAATAGAACTACTTGATCACGCTACCTTTGGTAGCGTGATCAAGCAGTTCTTCTGCGAAACGACTCGTCGCACTCGGTCAGCTCCACGGAACCGATGCCCGCTCCCCTTCTGCATGCTTGTACAGCACCTCTGAACTCACAATGAAAAAAACATGATTTAAAGTGTATGTATTAAAGATAAAGCCCTACTGAACAACTTTTCAATTGCTTTTATTTAAAAATGTTCCCTCCTTTCAGTTTTTTTTTTTACTTTAAAAACTACTCCACTAGGGGTCTCCCTAGTAATCCTGTCAGCAAGCACTTCGGACTCAGTGAGCGAGTCCGAAATCACTCTGCAGCCAGGACACATAGGAACAGTCAGACAGGCAGGAGGGAGGGAGCACTGAGCTTCTACACAATCAGGGAGCGAACAGAGGATACCTTCCCTCTTCTCTTTCTCCCTTCCTCTCACCTCTCTCCACTTTCCACATGGCTAATTATATATGCACTGCTTATGGGACTTGCCATTGCTATGACAGCCTCCCCTGCATTGTGCCTTCAACTGAGCTACTGAAGAGCAAATAATAAAAATTTTTTTTTTTTTTTTTTTAAAGCAAATAAATGCAGGGATAGACTTAAAGTCAGGGACAGATGGGGAGGGGTATTAGGGAAAGTTTAGATTGTGATAGGTGCTTTTTAAAAGAAAAACCTGCTGTGATTTGTGGTGAGTGCAACGTCCTTTTCACTACTCGTATACCTCATTGATAACCTACACTTGAAGGATCACTCAATGCATTTCTCATACATTGGGGTTGTCTCTCAGCACCATGTCCATGTACGGTATATAGTGCCATACGTTGCTGATACTGTATTCCTCTGTCTATTACACTAGACTATAATGCAAAAAAAAAAAAAGTACAACAGCCTGACTAGAGCCAAAAGGACACTCTTTGGCCTTCATCATTTGAACAGAGCCATTTTCCTATCTATTTTAGGATAATCCTGAAATCTGACAGTTCCCATTCTGACCAATAGGCCTAAAACTAAACAAAGACTTCCTGTTCTGTACAGATCATTTCCCAATAATGCCTTGTTTCTAAGCACAAACCGGAGTCCGGCAACAAGTGACACCAGTATATAGATAACACGTGATCCACCACCATTCACAGTAGAGCTCCAGCCTCCCTGTAGAATGACTTATGAAAAAGGTCACAGAGCATGCTCAATCACGTATTAAATTCATGTGAACAGGACAAGTCCTGTCTATTGCAGTCTATGGTCCTTGGGTCCTGCCATAAAGTATATCACTAAATGCTGTTAAAAAATCTCAGACAAGATGGCAGCCCCCATAATTAAAGGGGTTGTCCAGTATTATAAAATGCTGCTTTTTTTAAGGAGTGTTGCTGTTTTTTTTGCGTGCACACAAAAAAAAAAAAAAAAAAAAAAAAGGAACAATGTTTTCTAATACTGGGCCAACCCCCCTTACTATAAAACTGCTGTCACTTGGCCGAAAGATGAGAATCCTGAACTCGGCTCGGGGCCCCATCTATATTGAGAATTCCCAAATAGGGTTTATGAAAATAGTTTTCTGAACTAGATAACTACAGTATTACTTAGGCAGCAAAATGAGAACTGTACCTCTTCACGGGCTCCTCTCCGTACTTCATCAGCAGGCGGATTGCTGTCGGCGCTGTGTAGAATTTGCTTACGTTGTACTTGTCAATGATCTGCCACATGCGGGAGATGTCGGGGTATATAGGAAGCCCTTCAAACTGGGAAGAACAGAAATAATCAGATTACAAAAATATGTCAGATAACATGTAAGAGGACTTTGAAGCAGACCTGGCAGAAGGTTTTCGGGTAAAGTAAGGGGCGTGGACTGCATGCACTTAACAGTAGCTAAACCCCACCCCCACTTCCTGTGTTCTGTCTTGGTCTCTCTGCTGCTAGAGAGAGAATTTCCCTAACAGCAGGCAGTGGTCAGCAAACTGCAGAGGAGTGAGACACCTAGAGGCCAAGATGTCAGATAATTTTTTTCCTGGGGGTAAGGAGTCATTTCAAATAATCTAAGACAGGGGTCTCAAACTGGTGGCCCTCCAGATGTTGCAAAACATCAACTTCTAGCATTCCCGACAGCCATTAACTTCAGCAAATGACTGTCTGGGCATGTCCAGGCATGCTGGGAGTTGAAGTTTTGCAACATCTGGAGGGCCACCAGTTTGAGACCCCTGATCTAAGATGAGCGGTCAGACCCTAAGAAATAAAAACTTTTGACATTTCTCTGTGACATGTCAATGGTTTTGTTAGAACGACAAGGACGTCTAAGTTTTTTTTGCTATTAAATAAGACAGTCATGTAGTCTGGAGAATTTCCTTACCAATACACTGGTTGCCCCATTGGCTAGAGGTCCATAGGTGAGGTAGGAGTGCCCGGTTATCCATCCAATGTCGGCAGTGCACCAGTATACATCGTCTTGGTGGTAGTCAAACACATACTTAAATGTGGTGGCAGTGAAGATCATGTAACCCCCCACAGAATGGACAACTCCCTGGAAAGTAAAGAAACAGTGGAGTATTTTATTCTTGCACTAGGGAAGTATTTTCCAAACAGTGCATCTCCAGCTGTTGCCAACTCCCAGCATGCCCGGACAGCCAAAAGCCTGTCTACCTTATCCAGAAGAACCACACTGTCCCTGAAAGGTAAATCAAGGCTTCCCTCATCTCAGCAGACATTGGCTGTCTGACCATGCTAGGAGTTGTAGTTTTGCAACAGTTATTGACACACTGCTTGGAAAACGCTGCCCTAGGGACATTAGTTGCACCTGCAATACTTCAATTCTCCCCGTTTTTTTAACCCCCGAGTGTATGTACTCACCTTGGGTTTGCCGGTGGACCCACTGGTGTACAGAATGAACAGCTCATCTTCGGCATCACACCACTCGGGCTCACACTCCATGCTGGCTTTCTTTACAAGTTCGTGCCACCACAAGTCCACAGATGGATTCCACGTGGTCTGAAATGACAACCACCTTATATATAGAATTTATAGAATATATAGAATTTCCAAATAAAAGGTAATATTAGCATGAACCACCATACGGCAGCAAAAAGTTAGAGGTCCCCATACCATCAAGGTCATAATCCTGTCCGGCTACACTATCATCTTTGCCCCAGCTGAAGCACACGGTAGGAAAAAGTCCAGGAAGTGAGGGTGGGACTAGCACTCCTCTGTTTTCATGCTGCAGGTTGACAGGACAGGAGGGGGGTTACACAGAGTAGCCTGCAGTGATTGGATGAAGAGAACAAGCACAGCACAGCAGACTCAGGGAGGAAGTTAATGCATGGCGAGTGAGGGAAGGCTCAGTGCTTGCCTCAGACATGCCCCTTCCTTAGTAGTGGATGTCAGAATGAGTGAGCAGCAGAACAGAGGGATTTGTGAGCCAAATACAGAAGCTAGACACAAAAAGACATTAAGCGTCTGCATGACCTAGTTTTTTTCTCAGTGATATGACAGGTACGCTTTAAGTACACTGCTTAAAAAAATAAAGGGAACACTTAAACAACACAATGTAACTCCAAGTCACTGACACTTGTGTGAGATCCCACTGTCCACTCAGGAAGAACACTGATTGACAATCAATTTCACATGGAACAGACAACAGGTGGAAATTATAGGCAATTATCAAGACACCCCCAATATAGGTGGCGACCACAGACCACTTCTCAGTTCCTATACTTCCTGGCTGATGTTCTGGTCACTTTTGAATGCTGGCAGTGCTTTCACTCTAGTGGTAGCATGAGACAGTCTACAACCCACACAAATGGCTCAGGTAGTGCAGCTCATCCAGGATGGCACATCAATGCGAGCTGTGGGAAGAAGGTTTGCTGTGTCTGTCAGCGTAGTGTCCAGAGCATGGAGGCGCTACCAGGAGACAGGCCAGTACATCAGGAGACGTGGAAGAGGCCGTAGGAGGGCAACAACCCAGCAGCAGGACCGCTACCTCCACCTTTGTGCAAGGAGGAGCAGGAGGAGCACTGCCAGAGCCCTGCAAAATGACCTCCAGCAGGCCACAAATGTGCATGTGTCCACTCAAACGGTCAGAAACAGACTCCATGAGGGTGGTATGAGGGCCCGACGTCCACAGGTGGGGGTTGTGCTTACAGCCCAACACTGAGCAGGACGTTTGGCATTTGCCAGAGAACACCAAGATTGGCAAATTCACCACTGGCGTCCTGTGCTCTTCACAGATGAAAGCAGGTTCACACTGAGCACATGTGACAGACGTGACAGAGTCTGGAAACGCCGTGGAGAACGTTCTGCTGCCTGCAACATCCTCCAGCATGACCGGTTTGGCAGTGGGTCAGTAATGGTGTGGGGTGGCATTTCTTTGGGGGGCTGCAAAGCCCTCCATGTGCTTGCCAGAGGTAGCCTGACTGCCATTAGGTAGCAAGATGAGATCCTCAGACCCCTTGTGAGACCATATGCTGGTGCGGTTGGCCCTGGGTTCCTCCTAATACAAGACAATGCTAGACCTCATGTGGCTGGAGTGTGTCAGCAGTTCCTACAAGAGGAAGGCATTGATGCTATGGACTGGCCCGCCCGTTCCCCTGAATCCGATTGAGCACATCTGGGACATCATATCTCTTTCCATCCACCAACGCCACATTGCACCAAAGACTGTCACCTCCGTTATGCCCCCTCCTATAGCATTGAGGGGTGTGGCTGTGACGTCATGAGCCTCCGGCACTGAACCCGATGCTCTAAATGAACACCGGGTGCAGCAGGGAGATCGCTGGGGTCCCCAGCGGCAGGAGCCACACGATCAGACATCTTATCCTCTATCCTTTGGATAGGAGATAAGATGTCTAGGAACGCAGTACCCCTTTAAACAAGGCAATACAAAAAACTACAAAAAAAATAATAGAACCATGAAAAAAAAATCCGATTTAATATTTACCAAATTGTTTTTTTTCTGAAGAAAATAAAATAAAAAAATAGTCATGAAACCATAAAATGGGAATCGGAGGCAAAAATTTAATTAAAGTTTTTTCTGCAGATCTGCAACTGAGCAAGTAGCGACAAATCTTTCCACAAGAACGCGTCTAGAATGTAATAAAAACAAAAAACACAAAAACAGAAAGATCATATTTTAGAGTCCTTTATGCTCCTGATAAATCACTCATGAATCAAGGTGGTTTACTACCTCCGATCCCACTGACACAAACACAACAGAGACGGCACAGTGACAGCACAAAGACAGAAATCAGTCGCGCAAAACCAGATACGTGACAGGAGGCGCCAGCGCTCAACTCTTCTGCTATCAAAACAGATCTGCAAGGTACAACCTGACAGATACATAAATCCACACGCATCGATGACAGTCATAGCATTGGTGTTTACTGACGAACTAATGGTGAAATCACATTATAAAATAGGGAAAAGTACAATATAAAAGTTACCGTATTTATCGGGGTATACCACGCACCGGCCTATAACACGCACCCTCATTTTACCAAGGATATTTGGGTAAAAAAAGTTTTTTACCCAAATATCCATGGTAAAATGAGGGTGCGTGTGTGCGCGTGTATACCCCGATATACCCCCAGGAAAGGCAGGGGGAGAGAGGCCGTCGCTGCCCGCTTCTCTCCCCCTGCCTTTCCTGGGGTCTAGAGCGCTGCTGTCGGCCCTTCTCTCCCCCTGGTTATCGGCGCCGCTCCCCTTTCTGTCCCCCTGACTATCGGTGCCGGCGCCGATAGCCAGGGGGAGAGAAGCGGCGCCGACAGCCAGGGGGAGAGAAGGGGCAGCGGCACCCATTGCCGGCGCCGCTGCCCCGTTGCCTCCCCCCATCCCCGGTGGCATAATTACCGGTGTCGGGTCCGCGCTGCTGCAGGCCTCCGGCTTGCGTCCCCAGCGTCGTTGCTATGCACGGCGCGGCGCACTGACGTCATGCGCCGCGCCATTCAGCGCATAGCAACGACGCCGGGGACGCACGCCGGAGGCCTGCAGCAGCGCGGACCCGACTCAGGTAATTATGCCACCGGGGATGGGGGGAGGCAACGGGGCAGCGGCGCCGGCAATGGGTGCCGCTGCCCCTTCTCTCCCCCTGGCTATCGGGGGGTTGAGAAGGGCCGACAGCAGCGCTCTAGACCCCAGGAAAGGCAGGGGGAGAG
Source organism: Hyla sarda (assembly GCF_029499605.1). Classification (NCBI taxonomy): domain Eukaryota; kingdom Metazoa; phylum Chordata; class Amphibia; order Anura; family Hylidae; genus Hyla; species Hyla sarda. The sequence goes on along the minus strand of NC_079200.1, from coordinate 12,287,202 downwards.
AAGCGGGCAGCGACGGCCTCTCTCCCCCTGCCTTTCCTGGGGGTGTATCGGCGTATAACACGCACACAGACTTTAGGCTAAAAATTTTAGCCTAAAAAGTGCGTGTTATACGCCGATAAATACGGTATATATCAACGCAAACAGCAAATGGGTCATTGTATTCATATGGTAAATACCTTTAAAAAAACTGTATCCTCTGCATTACAGCTAAGGGTGCATGCATGCCACGATTATGCCGTACTGTTGCCCGACCGGTGCCGCATCCCATTTATTTGAACGAGCCTACTGGCAGACCACGGTTTTCAGTATGGCGACAAAACCATATACGGTCCAAAAATGAGCCGACTGGCTGACCGCAGTCTGCTCATTCAAATGAATGGGATGCGTGGTCATCGCATCCGGCAAGGGAAATTCAAAAACCGCCCGCTGTGGTATCCCTGTCTGACCCGTGCCGGGTCAGACAGGGATACCACAGCAGGCGGTTTTTAAATTTCCCTTGCCGGATACAGCGACCACGCACCCCACCCCCTTTTCTTTTTGTTTGTTTGTACCCTCTTTAGCTGTGCACCCCTCCTCCTTTTTCACAGGTGGTGTTTTAAATTGTTAAGGTATCCAACATATCATCCAGTCAGAGGCTATATGCCCAGCAGAGGTGAGTGGATAGGAGCGTTGGGCTCAGAATTTGTGTTAGAGTCCCATCCTAAATGATGCCACCTCCCCGTGGTGGATGGGGGACACGTTTTGATCAAAAAGTGCGCTAAGAGCCTCAATTTTTTGACCAATGTGTGCTGCTGCAATCTTCTTTTTTTTTGTATACTGTGAATTTGCCACAGCAGCGTGCACCTGTGTATTAGGTTGTTGTGCTGGCTAATTTTCTTTTTGTATATATATATATATATATATATATATATTTTTTTTTTTTAATAATATTATTAATTATTATTATTATTATTATTAATAAATAATAATAAATGCATTATGGTCCACAAGTATTTTTGCAGGGTGCTAGGTCAGTGTCTACTAAAGAAAGATCTGGGAAAAGTCATCGAAGAATATCAGCAATTTCACTATACAACACCCCGAGCTTAGTCAGGTGCAGCCTCTATATATTCCAGAAGCCAAATGACTCCCAAACTATAAAAAAGGTTCTTGATAACTTTCCATAGGATCTGCAGTAGTTCGGCCTTTCCTTCTACTTCATTCATTGAAGAGAAGAGGAGTCTCTTGTTGGTCAGAAATCTGGCTTAAAGGGGTACTCCGCCCCTAGACATCTTTTCCCCTATCCAAAGAATAGGGGATAAGATGTCTGATCACGGGGGTCCCGCTGCTGAGGACCCCCCGCAATCTCAGCTGCGCCATCCCAGACATCCGATGCACAGAGCGAACTTCACTCTATGCCAGATGACTGCCCATGCGGAGGCTCGTGCCTTCATGGCCCCGCCCCTCCCATAGACTTGCATTGAGGGGGCAAGGCCTTGACGTCATGAGCGGGGCGTGGCCATGATGTCAAGAGCCTCTGGCGCTGCACCCGATGCTCTAAACGAAAGCCGGGTGCAGCACTGAGACCCCCAATGGCGGGACCCCCGTGATCAGACATCTTATCCCCTATCCTTTGGATAGGGGATAATATGTCTAGGGGCGGAGTGCCTCTTTAAGCTAGGAACCGCTTGATGTCTGCTTCAGTGGAAATGTCTTCAGTGGAAATTATTATAATAAATACAATAAGCAATATGTAGTATAAAGCAGGCTGCACCGACCATCTAATGTGTATAGCGGTCAGGTACACACGTGTATATTGGGGGGAGATAGATGGCAGCTGATTTTACGTGTATGAGAATCTCTTGGACTCTATTGCACGTGTCAGTTTATATAATATTTCACACCTTATCGGTGTAATCCTTCAGTAAACAGAGCTCAATATAAAGTATAGTTCTGTTCCAAGGTAAACATGCAGCACTGGTGAAGACTACGCTTATAAGGCTGGGTTAACACCACGTTTTTGCAATACAGTTCCCATATAAGTTTTCTTTTTTATTATTTTTTTTAAAATTTTTATTAAACAATTTTTTCATACAAGAAAAATAAAACCATATACGTTTTCAATTTGAAAACCGTATAGAAAGTATTGAAAACCGTATGCATTGACTCTCCATTGAAAACCATATGCCAAAAGATGCATCCGGTTGTGTCCGTTTTGCATCTTGTACGGTTTTGTCAGTTTTTTTTTTCCGTACCCAAAACCACAGCCTACTACGGTTTTTGGTCCAGGAGAAAAACCGTATTGAAACGTATCTTTTTTTTTTTTTAAATTAAAAATTTTTTTTTTTTAACATGGGAGTCAATGGGAACCCGTACAGAACCGTATGTGTGTACGGTTCCATCCGGTTTTTAACTTTGCAGTTTTTTTCTTGAAATTTCAAGAAATCAAACAAGTGAAACTTTATTCACAATGGAGTGAAAAGTTAAAAACGTATACATTTTTTTTCTTAAAAAACGGATGCAACCGGATATTTTTCAAACAGTATACACACGTTTTGATACAGTTTAATCCGGTTTTGAGGAATCAGTTTTTTTTTTTTTTTTTTATCAAAAACCTGATACGGGAACTGTATTGCAAAAATGTGGTGTGAACCCAGCCTAAGAGACAGTGCGTGTTAGTGACAACACCCTGTGACACAGAGACAGAACACCACGGTGCTGTTAGTTAGACGCACTAGAAAATTTACACACACAGCCGGAATACCTGGGGTACAGCTTGCCTCGCTCTGTTCTGCTTGTTTCCCTGTTAAAAACCCAGATATATGGTATATTCAGTAGCCTTAAAAACGAAGAAAAAGTACAAAACGCTGACATGGACGGAGAAAAAAAAAAAAGTCTGTACTTCCTGAAAAACAGTCACTTGCACATACTCCCAGTCAGTCCTAAAGGGGTTATTAAAAACGTATCCCCAATTCACAGAATAGAAGATCAGTGTTTGATCGCAGGGGTCGACCACTGGTACCCCAGTAACCTCCAGAACAGGGCCCTGCTCTCAGGGGTTCTCCGGAGAAAGAAACAATGTGTATGGCGTCAAAAAGTAATAATTATAATAAAGAAACGTACTAATATAATGTTATTAGCCATAGTGCAGTGACGTCCCATCACACTCTCTGAATGCAGTCTGCTCCACCCCGTCTCCCCCCTCCCCTTCTGAGGACCAGACCATTGATGCAAAGGGGGAGGTCATATTACCACTGCACAGTGGTCTCCAAACTGTGGCCCTCCAGATGTTGCAAAACTACAACACCCAGCATGCTCAGACAGCCAAAGGAAGCCCCTGATCCCAGCCACGCCGGTAAGCTGCCCAGCAGCCCCACCACCCCCAGACTCTCAACTTTATCCCTCCCTGCCCCGTCATTGGGCGGTCACTCCTGACTGACCAATTGCAGGGGATAGGAGGAGGCGGCACCCCTGCCACCTCACTCCTATCCTTCATGGTGATCAGGGCTGTCTCTGACAGCCATGATCACCTTTATTTTCTGGGAGATCAGGTCAACAGAAACCCGATCAGCCCGGAAAAGCAGTGATTTGCCGGTCAGAATCGACCGGCGAATCACGGTGATCGCCAACAAGGGGGTGGGGGGTAGCCCCCCACCCCCTTGTTGGCGATCACCGTGATTCGCCGTTCTCAGGACCCCCCTAGGTGATGTGCCGGGATGGCTGCTGATAGATTTCAGCAGTCATCCCATTCCCATCACTGCCCCGTGTGTGGTGGTGACTGGAAACGTCAAGGGCGTATACAGGAGGGAAGGGAGCATACAGGAGGGAAGGGGAAGCGGGGACGGTGCTGACTGCTTTCAGAGAGTGTGATGGAATTTCACAGCTATGAGCCAGAAATCTCAGCTCCTATGGAGAGATCTGTGCAGTATGGATAATAACATATCAGTAAGTTGCTTTATTATACTATTTTACACCATACAAGGGTTGTTTCTTTTGCCGAACAACCCCTTTACATTGCCCTCTTCTGCCCGAATTTTTTCAAACTATTTACCAAAAATGTGTTTCAGGGAAACTTAGATAAAAAAATGATTGTAGACACGATTACAGATCCCCCAGACTTCTGAATGTTACATCTGCCTACTTTATTTTCCCCTTTCTTAGAACCATAAACTAAAAAACGGATTAGAGGATCCTGCAACACACAGGGAAGAGGTCAGTGAATGAGATTTCTTTCAAGACCAAAAAGGAAAATTTTTTTTGCATGAAAAGGAGGTTAGTGAATTTGGAGTCTCTTGTTAATAACCAAGGAAGTGACCGAGTAAAGAAGAAGACGGCCGCAAGCCATTAGTTATTCCCGGAGAAGGTAAACTGGGCCACACACAAACATCATGATCACTGACCCTGTATAGCAGTGGTCTACAAACTGTGGACCTTCAGATGTTGCAAAACTTTGACTCCCAGCATGCTGGGAGATGTAGTTTTGCAACATCAGGAGGTCCACAGTTTGGAGACCGTTACAGTATATGATCTGCAGCGGGGAGCTTGTTTCCACCCCCCCTCCCAGCTCTATACACCTCCCATCCCAGCTCTATCTGTATACTGCTGCTATCTCTATGAAATGAGGATATATAGAAGTTATACACCTCCCCTCCAGCTATATCTGTATACTGCTGCTGCTATCTCTATGGGATCAGTAAACATCATAGTTACACGCTCCCCCCACGCCTATCTGTATACTGCTGCTATCTCTATGGGATCAGGATATATAGTAGTTATACACCTCCCCTCCAGCTCTATCTGTATACTGCTGCTGCTATCTCTATGGGATCAGGATATATAGTAGTTATACACCTCCCCGCCAGCTATATCTGTATACTGCTGCTGCTGCTATCTCTATGGGATCAGTAAACATCATAGTTATATGCTCCCCCCACGCCTATCTGTATACTGCTGCTATCTCTATGGGATCAGGATATATAGTAGTTATACACCTCCCCTCCAGCTGTATCTCTATGAAATGAGGATATATAGATGTTATACACCTCCCCTCCAGCTCTCTATGTGATCAGGATATATAATAGTTATACACCTCCCCTCCAGCTATATCTGTATACTGCTGCTGCTATATCTATAGGATCAGTAAACATCATAGTTATACGCTCCCCCTGCGCCTATCTATATACTGCTGCTATCTTTATGAAGTCTGGATATATAGTAGTTCTACACCTCCCCTTATGCCAGAGGACTTAAAGGACATGTAGGCAGCATCAGGAAATCATTTCAATAATGGAAGTGCATCCAGTATGGCTGAAAACCCATGTCTGCCATATTAGCTAAAACAGTTAAGCACAAGACATAAATCCACATGTAGTACCACATGCTGTCCATTCCAATGTGTTGCCTCTATTTAGTACATTTTATTTCTTTGTAGGACTGTCTATAGCCCGTCGCATGTTGCAGCTATTCAATGTGGATAGAACCGCACCAGCATGCAATGGCTGCAAGTAAAACTGCCTTATTACAGGAAACCATGCGGCCATAGGCCACCACATGTGGGCAGTTTCATCCAAATGCCGTAGCTGCAACGTGGGACTTTACCCTAAGACTCCGCTCCAGAATTGGCTCATCCAGGTCACAACAGCAAGTCCGGCACCTTGAGAGGCCCTCACCGGGCACATGCTTCCCACTGACATGCATGCTGGGATATGGATATGTCTTTCTGGATTTACCTGTACATTCTGGCAAAGTCTCTTGCACGGAGGTGAGGTTTTGCTGGATCCATCACAGATCGCATCATCTCTCGCCAAGTGTTTCAACACGATGCACTTCTTCAGGGAATAGTTCCTGGAAAGAAGCATCCAACAGGTTATGTATCTCTTAGGAGATGTCACTCGTGTCAAATATTTCACCTAAAACTGAAGACATTTTCAAATACACATGAAATGCACAGTAGGGGTTGTCATTATGCAATGACTCCATGATGATAAAGAAAAAAAAAAAAAAAAGGGTCAATTGGATTATTTCACCTCAATGGAAGACTGGCATAACCACACATTACTTTATTTTTTATTTATATATATTTTTTTTTTTATTTGTTAATGGTGACCAGGCTTGACTTAAAATTTAAAATGCAGCAGTACTCACTAGCCACAAATCTCTACAGCAGGCGCTCCAATGGACCCTGGTCCCCACTGCTCACCACTTCCTGGTGATGTTTTGACGCAAGGAAATGCCCACTCAGCCAATCACTGACCACAGAGACGACCCACCTAATTTAGTAATTGGTTGGGCAGGATTTACTTGTGTCAAGAGGAGACCAGGAAGTAGTAAGCAGTGGGGACCGGTAATGGTTGGCTGGAACAGCGGTGACAGGAAGTTACAGAGAGTACAGACTTATTTATGTTTTCTTTATTTTTAATTACTGTATATACTCGAGTATAAGCCGACACGAATAAGCCGAGGCCCCTAATTTCACCCCATAAGCCCAGAGGGGGGAAGAAGAAGAAGAAAAAAAAAAAAAAAAAAAAAAAAAAAAAAGTTATTGACTCGACTATAAGCCTAGGGTGGGACATACATCATCCCCCCGTCATCATCCAGACCCCCGTCATCATCATCATCCTCCCCCTGTCGTCGTCATCCCCCTGTCGTCGTCGTCATCCCCCCTGTCGTCGCCGTCGTCATCCCCCTGTCGTCGCCGTCGTCATCCCCCTGTCGCCGCCGTCATCCCCGTCGCCGCCGTCATCGTCATCCCCGTCGTCGTCATCGTCATCATCATCATCCCCCTGTCGTCGTCATCATCATTATCCCCCTGTCGTTGTCGTCATCATCCCCCTGTCTTCGTCGTCATCATCATCATCATCCTCCTGTCTTCGTCATCACCGCCTGTCATCATCTCCCCCCCCCTTCATCATCACCGTCTGTCAGTGGTCTTCAACCTACGGACCTCCAGATGTTGCAAAACTACAACTCCCAGCTTGCCCGGACAGCCATCGGCTGTCCGGGCATGCTGGGAGTTGTAGTTTTTAAACATCTGGAGGTCCGCAGGTTGAAGACCACTCTGCTTTTACTCGAGTATATACGGTATGCTCTGGATTAAATAAAATGTTATATATATATATATATATATATATAGATAGATAGATAGATAGATAGATAGATTTTTTTTTTTATATAAATGATTTGTAAATTACTTCTATATAAAAAATCTTAACCCTTCCAGAAATTATCAGCTGCTGTATGCTCCACAGGAAGATGTGTAGTTCTTTCCAGTCCGACCAACTCTGCCACCTCAGAGTAGAAGCCGATCCTGAAGAGATCCTCACTCGAACAGAGGTGGCAGCAGAGAGCACTGTGGTCAGACTGGAAAGAACTACACAACTTCATGTGGAGCATACAGCAGCTGATAACTACTGGAAGGGTTAATATGTTTAAACAGAAGTCATTTATAAAATTTGTACACCAATTTAATTAAAAAAAAAAAAATTCCCCTCCAGAGTTCCCCTTGAGTTTGGCTCCACTTACTTCTCTGTACACTTCTTTAATGCCTCATCTGCAATCAGCTTCAGGTTAATTAACTTATCCCCACGAAAAAAGCCATCTGGAAAGAAATCCGGAACCAATGTGTCAAGAATATGCGCTACATTTCACTCCTCTTAATTTCCTACTGTATGCGATCGCATTGATCGGGATCCTGACACCAATTCTGTGACACATAAAAACAGTGGCTGGATGCTGCAGAACGTGTAAAGAGCACCGCACCGTTCATCAATATGCCCTTATGTCATTCCGGCCAAAAAATGTACAGTGATCCCTCAACTTACAATGGCCTCAACATACAATGGTCTTTTCTGGACCATAGTAACTTGAAACCAGACTCAACATACAATGCTACAGACAGCTCAGATCTGTGAAACGTGTCAATGGCCGGAAGAACCGACCAATCAGAATGGGCAATTTACTGGTAAAACCCCTGTATTACTGAAGTGTATGCACTGACTGGTGTCTGGTAGCGCCCCCTACAGTACAGGGAGGTATTACATGTTCTGTACATTTTACCTGTACCAGGGTTACCTGTTCCTTTGGACACCAGGTGAGGGCGACTCCATGTTACTTTTTAGGACATTGTGTGTTCTGTACAGGAACCTGAAGAAGCTCCTGTCCTCTACATAGACCAGTGTTTCCCAAGCAGGGTGCCCCCAACTGTTGCAAAACTACAACTCCCAGCATGCCCGGACAGCCTTTGGCTGTCCGGGCATGCTGGGAGTTGTAGTTTTGCAACAGCTGGAGGCTCCCTGCTTGGGAAACACTGACACAGACAGTGATTTACACCTCCCAGCAGATCTTTATTACTTTTATATGTAAGGATTTGCTTTATCTATATTAGTTATCTACTTATTTTTCTTTAATCCTCACTATTTCCTATTTTTGGATGACATTTTGGTGCCTTTAGAGCCGATTACCAGGTTTCCATAGAGTTCTGGTCTCAACATACAATGGTTTCAACATACAATGGTCCGTCCTGGTACCAATTAATATTGTAACTTGAGGGACCACTGTATTTTAATGCATCATGTGCTCTCTCTAAACCAGGAATCACTGGGGTGGGACTGACTCCTTCCTGACTCCTTTTTGTCACACCCGTTTTTTCTTGACTGACACCCCCCTGTATGCCTGCAGTAAGCGCTAGCTGCACAGACATCCCGAGCATGCCCTGTGTGTGGACATGGGATGGCGCTAGCAAAGTCCTGCAGGATTGGCACATGTGAAGCCAGAGTGGTTACACTGCACATGTCCAGATGGCTAAGGCTCCATTCCCACTACCGTAGCGCCCCGTCAAGAACAGCCGTCAAACTCTCTTTTTTCTGGCGTTTTTGACGGCCATCATTTTGACGGGGCGCAATGAGCAACGACGGGTCCCGATGGACCCTATTATAGTCAATGGGGTCCGTCAGGCGCTGCTTTTTTTCAGTGAGAATAGCTATTCTCCCCGGCGGTCCAAATGGCCGTCACTAGAGATGAGCGAATTTACAGTAAATTCGATTCGTCACGAACTTCTTCGCTCGGCAGTTGATGACTTCTCCTGCATAAATTAGTTCAGCTTTCAGGTGCTCTGGTGGGCTGGAAAAGGTGGATACAGTCCTAGGAAAGAGTCTCCTAGGACCGTATCCACCTTTTCCAGCCCACGGGAGCACCTGAAAGCTGAACTAATTTATGCAGGATAAGTCATCAACTGCCGAGCCGAGAAGTTTGTGACGAATCGAATTTACTGTAAATTCGCTCATCTCTGGCCGTCACACTACCGTGTCATGATGGTAGTGTGAAAGGGGCCGTATAGGAAAAGGAACATGAGCTGGATTATGGCGCTGTTAGCATTGATGTCAGACCCCAAGGGGAATATCCCGCCGCAGTGATTCTAAGATCCACATAGATTGTGCACTACAACTGAAGTAAAAAAAAAAGTAAAAAAATAAAAAATAAAAATAAGGGAAACATGCACGGAGTATGTGGAATTATCTTTAGGTGTTCTGCAGCATTCTGCCAATGGTTTAATAGCAATAAAAAAATGTAATAAAATAAACAAACAAACTGGTGACAGGGTCCCTAAGAACCAGACCTACCTGCTGTAATAAGGAGGGTGCAGTGAGAGTCCAAGATCCGCTCGCACAGAGACTCCGCAGAAAACCCTGCAAACTAGACACGAAAATGTCAGAGAAAACTCCTTACAGATTACACAGCATTGACTTGTGTCCAACTACAGACGGCAGAGCAAGGAGGCTCCCGCACCAGCCAGGAGGAGGAGGACGTGATTAATCTCTTGGAATACAGATTTTTTTTATTTTTATTAAAGGGGTACACCACCCTAGACATCTTTTCCCCTATGCAAAGGATAGGGGATAAGATGTCTGATCGCAGGGGACCTGCTGCTGGGACCACCACAATCTCTGTGCAGCACCTGGCATTAGTGTAGGATGATCGGTACAAGAGGCGGGGGGTCGTGACATGACGGCCACGCCCCTCGTGACGATATGCACCCTCAACGCAAGTCTATGAGAGCGGGCGTGGTGTCCACATGACCCCTCTCATAGACTTGTATTGAGGGCGCGTGGAGTAGCATCACGAGGGGCGTGGCCATCACGACCCCCGCTCCAAATGCTGCGGCAGTCGAGTACTCCTTTAAGCAACCCCTTTTCCAGTGGAAAACTATTTTTTTTTAAAAATCACATGGTGCCAGAAAGTTAAATACATTTGTAAATTAAACAGCAAGGAAGTTCACGGTCCAACTCTCGTCAAGCAGACACTTAAAACTCCAAGTTTATTGCACGGTTAACGCGTTTCGAGTCAACGACTCTTTAATGAAACCTATGTGATAATTTACAAATCAATTTAACTTTCTGGCACCAGTTAATTAAAAAAAATACATATGGTTTTTCACTGGAGTACCCCTTTAACCAGGCCAATTTTCATTTTTGTTTCTTCCTCCTTGACCCTTTTAATAGCCATAACTCTTATTAGTCCAGCTAAGGTGTCATATAAAGCAGTGCTTCCCAACCAGTGTGCCTCCAGCTGTTGCAAACCTACAACTTCCATAATGCACCGACATGCTGGGAGTTGTAGTTCTGCAAAAGTTGGAGGCACACTGGTTGGGAAACAATATAAAGGCTTTATTTTTTTGTACTTGCAGATCCAATTATATTTTGAAGTAATATTTTTCATTTTACCATAAAATATACTGTAAAACTTGAAGGACATCTGTAGTGCATGAATTTTACATATTCCTGTGCCTGGGCTGCAAAAACAAACAAACTAAACTCACCTTCCTACTTCCCCCCGATATCTGTCTCATGGTCCTCCACTGCGATCCTCTTGCTGCTTCCTGGGGACTGGAACGTCACAGAGCCGTCAGCGTATCATCGGCCTCAGCGGTAGAGAGCTCCTTACATGACAGTGGGCTCAGCCTATCACCGGCCGAGGCGGGACATCGCTGCGGCCGGCGATACGCTGACTGCTCTGGGACATTCCTGCTTTGACCGCTGCTTCTAAAGTGAAAGTGACCCGGCTGCTCAGTCGGGCTGTTTGGGACCGCCGCGGTGAAATCGCGGCGTCCTGAACAGCTTGCAGGACACCGGGAGGGCCCTTACCTGCCTCCTCGGTGTCCGATCGACGAATGACTGCTCCGTGCCTGAGATCCAGGCAGGAGCAGTCAAGCGCCGATAACACTGATCACAGGCGTGTTAATACACGCCAGTGATCAGCATGCGAGATCAGTGTGTGCAGTGTTATAGGTCCCTATGGGATAATAATGATCAGTATAAGCGATCAGTGTGTGCAGTGTTATAGGTCCCTATGGGATAACAATGATCAGTATAAGAGATCAGTGTGTGCAGTGTTATAGGTCCCTATGGGATAATAATGATCAGTATAAGCGATCAGTGTGTGCAGTGTTATAGGTGCCTATGGGACCTATAACACTGCAAAAAAAAGTTTAAAAAAAAAAGTGTTAATAAAGTTAATTTAACCCCTTCCCTAATAAAAGTTTGAATCACCCCCCTTTTCCCATAAAAAAAATAAAACAGTGTAAAAAAATAAATAAATAAACAAACATATGTGGTATCGTCGCGTGCGTAAATGTCCGAACTATAAAAATATATCATTTATTAAACCGCAAGGTCAATGGTGTACACGCAAAAAAATTCCAAAGTAAAAAAAATGCACATTTTTGGTCACTTTTTATACCATTAAAAAATTAATTAAAAGTGATCAAAAAGTCAGACCAAAACAAAAATCATAGCGATAAAAACCTCAGATCACGGCGCAAAAAATGAGTCCTCATACCGCCCTGTACGTGGAAAAATAAATAAGTTATAGGGGTCAGAAGATGACATTTTTAAACGTATACATTTTCCTGCATGTAGTTATGATTTTTTCCAGAAGTACAACAAAATCAAACCTATATAAGTAGGGTATCATTTTAACCGTTTGGACCTACAGAATAATGATAAGGTGTAATTTTTACCGAAATATTCACTGTGTAGAAACGGAAGCCCCCAAAAGATACAAAATGGCGTTTTTTCTTCGATTTTGTTGCACAAAATTTTTTTTTTCCGTTTCGCCGTGCATTTTTGGGTAAAATGACTAATGTCACTGCAAAGTAGAATTGGCGATGCAAAAAATAAGCCATAATATGGATTTTTAGGTGGAAAATTGAAAGGGTTATGATTTTTGAAAGGTAAGGAGGAAAAAACGAAAGTGCAAAAACTGAAAAACCCTGAGTCCTTAAGGGGTTAATAGATCGGACATTTCTGCACACTGCGTTAATAAATATGTTTATTTGTACATTTATTTATTTTATTTATTTACAAAATGCAAGAGGGTGATTTGATTTTTTAAGTACCTGTAGGGGCTTTTTTAAAAGGGGTATGCCGGCCCTAATACATCTTATCCCCTATCCAAAGGATAGTGGATAAGATGTCTGATCGCAGGGGTCTTGCTGCTGGGGACCCCGCAATCTGTAATTCAGCACCCACCTTTGCAAGCTCTCCGCAGCGCTGGAGGCTACGAGTGTGCAGCATGACGACCACTGGGCCGGAGTATTGTGAAGTCACGACTCCGCCCCCATTTTATGTCATGCCCCGCCCCCTCAATGCAAGTCTATGGGAGGTCTCACAGACCTGCATTGAGGGAGATAGGGGATAAGATGTATTAGGGCCAGAGTACCCCTTTAAGCAATCATTAGATTGCTTATACTGATCAAAGCTATGCTATTGATGACAACAGCTGGCATTCAGTCTATGAAGTGACTTCCTGAGCTCACTTTATAGAGTTAGAACGCACGCAAAGTGAAGCTCAGATTTTTTTGTGTGCTTAGTGTTCTAGGATATGCTAGTATTGTCTGACGAAATTGCACCATGCCCCCCACTTTAAAAAAAAAAAATAAATAAATAAATAAATCATGCCTGCCGTATGTATATTTAACATCCTTTGAGCTTATATCAGATTACACTGTGAATATTACAAAACGCGCCAAACATTACTCACCACAATGGAGTGAATGGCTCCGATTCGAGCACATGCCAGCATAGCTACAACAAGCTCAATCACCATGGGCATGTATATGGACACGCGGTCTCCTTTTTTAACACCTACAACGATAGTTTGTTTCATTGGTAGATGCAAGAAGAAAAAAAAAAAAAAAAAACACACACACACCAAAACATTACTGAATAACAAAAACGACAGTGATAGCAGAATACCTTGGTCACGTAGAACATTGGCAAACTGGCACACTTTTTTCAGGAGCTCTGCGTAAGTGATGGAGGTCGAGTCTCCGGGTTCATTCCCTTCCCTTGAAGAAAATCAAAGACCGTAGTGACAAATTTGTTTTGTATGATCAAACAGACACAGATACAAAAAAAAATATATAGATTTAAAAAGGGGTACTCTGCCCTTAGACATCTTATCCCCGGCCGCCACCATCTCTGTGCAGGCCCCCCAGAGTTCTGAACAATATGTTCAGAACACTGGGTTCGGGTGGCCATGGTCGTGACGTCACGCAACACCCCCTTGTGACGTCATGCCACGCCCCCTCCATTTGTGTCTATGGAAGGCCCACCTTGTCAGTGCAGCCAGGGTGTTCTGGCTTGGCTAACGAGAGGCCTAATGACTGGGTCAAAGGGATAAGTATTCATCAGGTCTCTCGCTAGCCAAGCCAGAACACCCTACTCTGCACTGACAAAGAGCAAAATACTCCGAAACAGCGCTGTCTGCAGATGGGTCCTCTTCCCTTCTGGGGAGACTTCTGGCTTGGCATTAAATCCCAATCAGCTTCATAGATTCCGTAACTGGAGCTAAAGCTGATGTCCAGTGCTTTGCATAAATATATATTTATGAAAATGGTAGGACAAAAACATTGCTGTGATGTGAGCCAATAAACTCAACGTTTTTTTTCACTTATCTTTGGAGTGCTGTGCCATCGTTTGTCCATGTGTATGTATATATGTATATATATTTACGTATGTATCTATGCACATATATCAAATATTTATTTATATAAATACAAATATAATTATATTATAATATATAGTCACTAAACACCACCATAAAACCTACCACAACCTCTCAGTATTGGAAAGAGAGGCCATCAAAAACTTAAGGAATAATCAAGCCATCACAATCAAACCAGCAGACAAGGGAGGAGCAGTAGTGATCATGAACACCCAGGACTACATCAAAGAGGGAAACCGACAATTGTCAGACACAACATACTACAAGAAACTGACAGAAGACCCCACCAAAGAATTCACCATGGAACTAAGAAAATTGATTCAATCCTTCCCAAAGGACTCACAAAAAGGATTTGAGACACTTATACCCACCGATCCCAAAACAGGGACATTCTACATGCTCCCAAAAATCCACAAATCTGGAAACCCTGGCAGACCAATAATAACAGGTATGGACACACTAACTGAACAGATATCTAGTTTGGTAGAAAACACACTAAAACCCTTTGTTACACGCACCAGCAGCTTCATACAGGACACTACTGACTTTCTTAACAAACTGAGTCAGATTACGAACTTGCCTGCCAACTCCATATTGGTAACAATGGACGTAGAATCTCTGTATAGTAACATCCCACACAGAGATGGAATTGGGGCCGGCTCACTGTTCCTCTCCTCCCAGACCCACAACCAGAAATACAGCCCTCAGATCATCACCAAACTAATAGAATTCATTCTCACACACAACTACTTCAGCTTCAACAACGAAATATACCTACAGACGATGGGAACTGCTATGGGGACCAAGATGGCACCACAATATGCCAATCTGTTCATGGCTGACCTTGAAGAGCGATTCCTGAATACCCAAATTCACAAACCCTACAGATACATTGATATTTTCATTGTTTGGACTGAAGGAGAGGATAAACTCAAACAATTTCATGAGGCCTTCAACACATTTAAGCCATCCATCAAACTCAAAATGGACTTCTCTACAGAAAGTGTAAACTTTCCGGACACCACTGTAACTATAAACAAGGACACAATACAGACATCTGTATACAGAAAACCCACAGACCGATCCAGCTATCTACACAATTCAAGTTCCCATCCGTCCCACACCAAGAAAGGCATCATATACAGCCAAGCCATCAGGTACCACCGCATCTGCTCCAACCCTGATGACCGAGACATCTACAAACGCTAGCTGAGAAATGTAAACCAAAAGGTTACAAACCAAGGACCATCCATAAGAAAATCCACTCTGCTCTTCAAACACCACGTGACCACCTGCTGCAATACAGAGAGAAACAAACCTCATCACGCATACCACTGGTGGCCACATACAATCCCACCCTTGAGGAAATACGCAAAATCATCATGGACCTGCAGCCAATACTAGCAGAAGATGAGGTGTTAAAGCAAATCTTTCCTGAACCACCCATCTTGGCCTTCAGACAACCACCCAACATAAAACAAAAGCTGGTCAATAGGAAACTACCCACAGACACATCAGATACAGACAATGGGACAAAACCCTGCGCCAAACCGCGCTGTAAACTCTGTCAACACATCTGCACAAATTCTGAGGCCTCCCACAACAACAAGACATACAACATCAAGGGACAATACTCTTGCACCACAGAGAATGTAGTCTACATGATACAATGCACCAAGTGTGACCTGGGATGTTACATTGGTGAGACCAGTCAGCCACTCAATAAAAGGATGAACCTCCACAGATCGGCCATCAACAACCATAGAGAAAAGGACTATTGCACCCCAGTTGGACACCATTTCACCCAAACAGGTCACTCCCTACAGGACCTCAAAATCAAGATCCTGAAGGGAAACTTCAAGAACACCCAGGAAAGAAAGACATTTGAAGCCAAAATGATAGTTCTTTATGACTCCAAGAACAGGACTTAATGTGGATTTAAGCTTCTTATCCCATTATCAAAATTTCCTATAACCTTTGCTAAACTGTCTTCCCTCTCCCTGCTCTAACACCATCACACCCCTGCTCCCCCTCCCCTGTCTAAGTCTTATCTTCAGTCTATGGTTCTATTGTAAATTGTCCTTTCTCCTCTGTCCAGCGTATTCACCATTCTCACCTCTGCTCTCCAGCCTATTGCTATACAATTTATGGCCCAACTTAATGTCCATTCTCCACATATATTGTTTTAACCCCTGCATATTTTGTGAGATAGAACCTGTGTTTTCTCCTTGTGAGCTCAGAAATGCTTATGACTTGATAAAGGGAGGAATCCCGAAAGCTTCTCTACAAAATCTTGTTAGTCCAATAAAAAAAAGGTATTACAAGATACTGCAACTACAGATGATTTTGCTTTTTGCATCACTGGACTAATACGGCTACTCCTAACTAATCTATCTATTCTATTCTAATCTAATCTATCTATCTTATATATAGGAATATGCAAAGCAGCTCATTACATCACCTTTTCAGGTAATGTTCCCTGGTATCAGCTTAGCTCCTGTTAAGGAATATAAAAAGCTGATCGGGATTTTATGCCAAGCCAGACTACTCCCCAAAAGGGAAGTTTCTACCCATCTGCAGACAGCTGTTTCGTGGTTTTTGCCACTCGTCAGTACAGAGCAGGGTGATCTGGCTTGGCTGGGGTAAGAGGCCTGAGAGCAGCTAAAGGGGACGATCACCCTGCTCTGTACTGACGAGTGGCAAAAACCACGAAACAGCTGTCTGCAGATGGGTAGAAACTTCCCTTTTGGGGAGTAGTCTGGCTTGGCATAAAATCCCGATCAGCTTTTTATATTCCTTAACAGGAGCTAAGCTGATACCAGGGAACATTACCTGAAAAGGTGATGTAATGAGCTGCTTTGCATATTCCCCTAGCCAGAATGCCCGCGGAGTGCTTAATGGCCTTCTGAAGCTCCGTTACACCAGGAGTGGTGGCCTCGCCCTGAGGTAAATACTCGTCCCCTATATATATTATATACACACACATATATATTTTTTTTTATTATTCTTTGTTATACACACACAACACAACACAACAACCTGTCAGGCTGGATTCTCTGTAATATCTTCAGTACATTTCTGTGTAGTATAAACATGTTTATACCTTAACAACACAAAGCATGTTGCACAAAAATCACCTGTTCTATTCTCTAGTTCTGTCGGAGATAACCAGGACGGCGCTTGTCAGACCAGACATTAAATTATTACAGATTCGTACAAACAAGTACAAGACGACACAGCGAGATACGGTACACAGTACGAAAACACATAAATAACAGCTGGGGGGAGACAGTAACACTAAGAAAACAAGAGCATTAGTCAAAAAGACGCCGACAGACTGAAGTACGAGAGCGGGTGATGGGCAGAGGTAATGAATAACCATGTCATAGACCATATCCCTCATACCCTCATCTAATAGTGGGCGGGAGAGTCTCCGGGGCAAAGGAATCTACGAGGAAGGAAGATCGACTCTACAAACCACAATACCCCGCCAAACGTTCCGTCATACTCCCTGTGCTAAAACACCAGATATTTAATAGGGTATAATAGGCGTTAATAAGGATTTCCATTTATTATTAACAGGATTACAGAGAAATCACATCCTCCCAATAGGAGTGAATATCGCCAAATTATGTGCCAAAGGTCAGATCCCGGCATTCTACATCTTTGGCACTGGGTGGTATGGTAGCGGCCCATCCTATGTAGCCGTACTGTATCATAAATACCTGGATAAGTTTATCATTAACCCCTCCTGCCAGCATGCATTCTGTGTGCCTTAAAGGGGTACTCCACCCCTAGACATCTTATCCCCTATTCAAAGAACGCCTCTGCAGCACAGAGATCGCGGGGGTCCCCAGTGGTGGGACCCCCACGATCTCAGTGCTGCACCCGGCGTTGGTTTAGAGTGTCAGGTTCACCCCCGGTTCACCCCCGCGCCCCGCTCGTGATGTCACGGCCCCGCCCCCTCAATGCAAGTTTATGGGAGGGGACGTGACGTCCGTCACGCCTCCTCCCATAAACTTGCATTGAGGGGGCGTGGCTGTGACGTCACGAGCGGGGCATGACAGTGACGTCAGGAACCTCCGGGGGTGAACCTGACACTAAACCAATGCCGGGTGCAGCACAGAGATCGCGGGGGTCACCAGTGGCAGGACCCCCAAGATCTCAGTGCTGCACCCAGCATTGGTTTAGAGTGTCAGGTTCATCCCCGGAGGCTCGTGACGTCACGGCCGTGCCCCGCTCGGGACGTCACGGCCATGCTCCCTCAATGCAAGTCTATGGGAGGGGGCGTGACGTTCGTCACGCCCCCTCCCATAAACTTGCATTGAGGGGGCGTGGCCGTGACATCACGAGCAGGGCATGACAGTGACGTCAGGAACCTCCGCCCTGCATTGCCAGTCATGTGCCACGGAACAAAGTTATCTCCGTGCACCAGATGTCTGGGGTGCCGCAGTCGAGATCGCGGGGGTCCCCAGTGATCAAACATCTTATCCCCCTATCCTTTGGATAGAGGATAAGATGTCTAAGGGCGGAGTACCCCTTTAACCTATTAAGGACACTCAATCATTTTACCATAAAATCAACCAAAGCCCAAAACAATTGTCGGAAAAAAAATAAAAAAAATGTTAAAAACCCTGACATTATGCTAATTTTAGGGGCTTCTATTTCTATGTAATACGCTTTTCAGTAAAAATCACACAATATTTTTGTTCTACACGTCCATATGATTACAGTGATACACAATTTATGTAGGTCTTGTTTAATTTTACTACTTTTAAAAAATAATCATTTGTATGCTTAAAATTATCCACTTCTGACTCCTGTCATTATTTTTTATTTTTCTGTATACAGGGCTCATTTTTTGCGCCGTGATCAGGTTTTATTTTGGTTCCCTAGACAGTTTTTTTTTTTTTTTTTTTAAAGACTAATTTAAAAGATGTTCATTAGATAAAAAATAAATAAAAATAAAAAAAATTGGTGACAGGTACTCTAATGAAGTGACCAAAATACGCAATTTTGGACAGAATTTTTTTTTAGGTTTAGGTCATTCACTCTGTGGTTTCATTAAAGGGGTTTTCCAGGAAATGTTTTTATTTATTTTTTTATATACACTGGATCCAGAAAGTTAAACAGATTTGTAAATTACTTCTCTTAAAAAAATCTTAATCCTTCCAATAATTATCAGCTGCTGAAGTTGAGTTGTTCTTTTCTGTCTGGCAACAGTGCTCTCTGCTGACATCTCTGCTTGTCTCGGGAACTGCACAGAGTAGAAGAGGTTTGCTATGGGGATTTGCTTCTACACTGGGCGGTTCCCGAGACACGTGTCATCAGAGAGCACTTAAGCAGAAAAGAACAACTCACCTTCAGCAGCTCTTAAGTACTGAAAGGATTAAGATTTTTTTGATAGAAGTAATTTACAAATCTGTTTAACTTTCTGAAGCCAGTTGATATATAAAAAAAAAAAAAAAAAAAAAAGTTTTTTCCTGGTTAAGACACTTTAATACTGTAGTTCGAGCATTTATTCACAGAGTGATACCACACATGTTCGTGGTTCCTTTGTTTGCACTTTAAGTTTACGCCATTCACATACAGCAAAAACAAACATTTATTCTGTGGGTCAGCACAATTACTGTGATACCAAAATTATATATAAATAAGTTTATTTTTTATTTTTTTTGAGATGCCGCATTACAAGACCCATAACTTTGTTATGGCTTGTTTTTTAAAGAAAAACTTGATGTTTCTATTGGTACTATTTGGGAATACAAAGGACTTTTTGGTTGTTTTATTTTCCAATTTTTGGGGGGCAGTTTAACAAATTTTTTTTAAAAGCATTCAATGGACAAATTAAAGAAATATTGTTCGGGACATTACGGACGTGATGATACCAAATATCTATATTTTTATGTTTTGCTTTATGTAAAAGAAGGAACTGTAAAAGGGAAAATCAAAATTTTTTGATTTTGGCAATTTTTTTTATTATTAAAATATATTATTAAAGGGGTTATCCAGGAAAAAACGAGAGAGAGATGGAGATGATAAGAGATAGAGATCTATCTACTGGCTCCAGAAAGTTAAACAGATTTGCAAGTTACTTCTATTAAAAAATCTTAATCCTTTCAGTACTTATGAGCTTCTGAAGTTGAGTTGTTCTTTTCTGTCTAAGTGCTCTCTGATGACACGTGTCCCGGGAACCGGCCAGTTTAGAAGAGGTTTGCTATGGGGATTTTCTTCTAAACTGGGCGGTTCCCGAGACAGGTGTCATCAGAGAGCACTTAGACAGAAAAGAACAACCCAACTTCAACAGCTCATAAGTACTGAAAGGATTAAGATTTTTTAATAGAAGTAATTTACAAATCTGTTTAACTTTCCGGAACCAATTGATATATATATATAAAAAAGTTTTTTTTCCTGGATAACCCCTTTAATATTACATTTTATTTTTACTTTTTACTAGTCCCACATAAAGAAATTCCCAGTGATCTGCAGATGATACAACTGCACTAGTGTATGCTGCCTGTAAGCATAATGCCGCACGCATGGCAGCCTTGGGGACATTCACAAGGCACCCCGCTTCCCTGGAAACCCATTGCTGGGAAGTGAACAGGGACTTCTCACATGCACCGGTCACGATTTGACGGCAGAATGTAAAGGGATAAGCTACCAGGAGCGGAGGTAGTTACATCGGGGGACCGGCTGTCTGGGAGACACACGGTGGGCTACAATAACCACTGACTGCTGTAAAAAGGTCTATTAGCAGTCATTAAGGGGGAGAATAGAGGCACCAAGGGGAGGGAGGTTGTATGTAACTTAGCTATAGTAAGAAACGTATACAGAGCAGTAATAAGCCCCTGGGGGCCTTGTGATTTATTTACTTCAATTAAAGGAATATTATAAAAGACAGTGGCAGGTGTCCATAAAAAGATTCCCTAGGGAGATCAAAGTTATCGTGCAACTGCGGGAAAGTCCTAAAACTCCCCTCCCGATAGTCATCCCCCAGTAAAGCAACTCCAAAGGCCGGTTCTAGAGCAGTAGTAATAGGATTTAGCAAATGGTCATATCATAAAGGCTTCTCTAATATAACCATTAAAGGGGTACTCCAGTGGGAAAAAAACTGATTTGTAAATTACTTCTATTTAAAAGTCTTAATCCTTCCCGTACTTATCAGCTGCTGCTGTTTGTTCCACAGGAAGTACTTTTCTGCCTGACCACAGTGCTCTCTGCTGACACCTCTGTCCATGTCAGGAACTGTCCAAAGCAGGAGCAAATCCCCATAGCAAACCTCCTCTCCTCCTCTGGACAGTTCCTGACACGGACAGAGGTGTCAGCAGAGAACACTGTGGTCAGACACAAGGAAATTCAAAAAGAAAAAAAAAAACTTCCTGTGGAGCATACAGCAGCTGATAAGTAATGGAAGGATTAAGAATTTTAAATAGAAGTAATTAACAAATCTGATAATTCAGAGAAAAAGACTTGTAGACGGCACTCGCTAGGATAGTAACTTCATATATTCTTTATTGTGCAGTCATAGGTGCGGTGTCAGGCAGGTATACAAGCAGGAACGCCAAGGCGTTCCTGCTTGTATACCTGCCTGACACCGCACCTTATCTGCAAGACTGAGCACCTACCTATACAGTATTGTATAGGTCTTCTTGCGCACCTGTGCCTTTTGAACTAAATATACAGATCTGTTTAAAAGGGGTTATCCATCTATCAACTGGCTCCAGAAAGTTAAACAGATTTGTAACTTACTTCTAATAAAAAAATCTTAATCCTTTCAGTACTTATGAGCTGCTGAGTTGTCCTTTTCTGTCTAAGTGCTCCCTGATGACAGGTGTCTCGGGAACCGCCCAGTTTAGAAGCGAATCCCCATCGCAAAACCTCTTCTACTCTGTGCAGTTCCCAAGACAAGCAGAAATGTCAGCAGAGAGCACTGTTGCCAGATAGAAGAAAACAACTCAACTTCAGCAGCTGATAATTATTGAAAGGATTAAGATTTTTTAATAGAAGTAATTTACAAATCTGTTTAACTTTGTGGCACCAGTTGATTTAAAAAATAAAAAAAATGATATTATATACACACACACACACACACACACACAGTGGTCCCTCAACATACGATGGTAATTCGTTTCAAACGACCCATCGTTTGTCGAATCCATTGTATGTTGAGGGATTCGTGCATTTAATACTCACCTGTCCCCGCCGCTCCCGACCGCGTCCTCACCGCTCCCGATGCTGTCCCAGGGGCTCCCGATGCTGTCCCGCTGCTCCGGCGTTATCTTCGGGATCCTCTGGCTTCTTCCGCATCTTCTCCGGTGTCCGGGCCTTGCTTTCTGGTGACATTATTACGGGACGGCGTGCGCAGCGACGTAATAACGACGCCGGAAAGCGAGGCCCGGACCCTGGAGAAGATGCAGAAGACGCCGGAGGATCGCGAAGTGGACCCGGAACAGCGGGAATAGGTAAGTGAACCTGTCCGGGATGCTTAAACTGCTATCCGACAGCAGCTTAAGCATTTTGCGCTGTCGGATAGCAGTTAATGCGATGGCCCCGACATATAAAAGCATCGTATGTGGATTTGATCATATGTCAGGGCCATCGCATGTCCGGGGGGGGGGGGGGGGGGGGGGGGGTTACTATATGTTTTCCACAGGAGTACCCCTTTAAACACAATAAGGGTCTATTCACATGGCAGAATTTACGCAAGCAGAATTCCGCCTCAGATGAAAGGCCAATACACTTCCATGGGATTCCGCACTCCTATTCACACTTCAAAATTTCTGCTTGCGGAAATTCTACCATGTGAATAAACCCTTAGTGTTCAGTCACCTTCCACACTGGAGCAGCCAAGGGGGTAATTCCAATAAAGAAAGCATATTAGATGTAAGATCTTCCTGAAAATCTATTAATGACTCCCATGTAATTTAGAAGAGGTACCTTTTATTTGATCATCAAGCCCAGACGGCCCGCATATAAAAAAATAAAAATAAATAAATTTAAAAAAAAAAACCTGGACTTACCTTCCCCCACTCCACCGATGCCTCCAGTATCACTGCCCCGTCCTCTGGTGTGGTCCTTTTCCTAGCTGCTATGGATCGACATGTAAGACTGCAGCTCAGCTCCGCCACCTCAATGCACGCCTATGGGAGGGGGCGTGACAGCTGTCACGCCCCCTCCCATAGGCTTGCATTGAGGGGGCGGATCGTGACGTCACATGGGGGCGGAGCCGTGACTTCACAATGCTCCGGCCCCATGATCGATAGTAATCAGACCCGGAGCAAACATGCTCCGGGGACTGATTTTAGCGGGGTGCTGCATGCAAGATCATGGGGGTCTCCAGCGGCGGGACCACCGCGATCAGGCATCTTATCCCCTATGCTTTGGATAGGGGATAAGATGTCTTAGTGCCAGAGTACCCCTTTAACATTCTGGAAGTCTCACTAGTGCTCTGTACAGCTGCATGAGCACTTCCATCTCCACTGCTAATCGTTATTCCGTCTACTGCCAATACCTCTACCTATACACCCATGAGCACTTTCATCTCCACTGCTAATACCTCTCCCTAAGCACTCATGAGCACTTCCCTCTCTACTGTCAATAATGCTGCCTATAGGCCCATAAACACTTCCCTATCTACTGCTAATACATCTCCCTATACATCCATAAGCACATCCCTCTTTTTCCTGCTGCTAGTACCTCTCTCTACACACCTATAGGGAGGAACATCCTCCGAAGAAATTCAACAGTGTGAGTGTCTCACTAAGTAAAGGGTATCTCATGCTACACCCCCGTTTTTTGGTTTTCTTCCCCCCTCTCCTCAAACTTTCTCATCATATGCAAAATCATCATTACCTAATTAATTGCTCTATTCATATTATGATAGTTAATTTTTATCCTCTGTTGTGCATATTAACACTTAGCCAGGCTCTTTTAATTATATCTTTTATTATTTATAAACAAGCGAATTGCCCTTTAATACACACTGCTTCCGTCACTACGGACGCCGCTGTCAGATCCAGCAACGCCCTCTGTAGTCGTCAGAGAGGGCGTTGCGCTATGACGCGGCGCCGGCCGGAAACAGGATATGACGACAGACGCCGGCATGGTCTCAGTGAGCGCTAAGCAGCCGTCAGAGACAGACGGCTACCCGCCAACGCGGGTATAGCGCGCTCATCCGAGAACCATAAACCGGACGTGTGGCTACAGGAGTGCGAGTATGATGGCTGGTGCGATGCGCACTGTTTGTATTGCAGGTACTAGCATCTCCCATATTGATTGGGACTCTGTATCTTTATTATAGGTATCCGGGCAAACACTTGGAAATTGTGAATATGTGTCTTTTCTCTAGGTATTTATATTAATACTATAAATGGCCAGTAACTATGGAATTCGGATGGCACATTGAAACCTTTTTCTATGTTTATGTTTTACTTACAGGTTGCCCTGAAGGATGATTTTACCTCCTGTTATGATAGCCACACCATGGCAATAGGGATATACACTATTTATCGGGTGTTTCCCTATTGGTTGAGCTAAAGTAATTAAGGGATATACACTGTGTATCGGGTGTTTCCCTATGAATTAAACTACATCGTTTGTTTTATACTCTATTGATATTTTGTTATATAGCAGTATTACTATCTATTGCATATTGTATACATTCCCCCTGAGGAAGCCACGTAGTGGCAGAAACGCGTTGGGTGACATTTGGCAATAGTTATGCTTCTCTTAGATCATAAATCCACATAATATGTGGTAACTGCTTTTTGTGTTGCTTTGTAATTTGTGCACTTTTTCTTTATCACACGGTGTGGTGCATTTTAGAGTACTATATTAAAAGTTATGTTTTTTAAGGTATTTCCCCCTCTCAGCATCGAGAATTAGATATTTCGAGTTGATTTTTGACATATTTATACCGGGAATTTTGGGCCCCTGCAGGCTCATATATATGCAAGTGTTGCAAATTTTTCCTAAACAGTGTGAGTGGTGCAGCAGAATCCCATAGAGAACAATGGGAGGATGCTGCACTGTATTTTCCAAGTGGAATACATAGTGCAAATAGGCCCTTAAGGGCATGTGTGCACTGACTGTTAAGAGTATCGGCGCCATCTTGTTTAGCCAGGAAGACACTCTTGCCACTTTTCAGTCCCATATCATATGGTTTCGTAACTTTAGGGAAAGTTCAGGTAAAGTTAGGGAGTCCAGGGTGTCTACAGGGTTAAGGACGCTCACTGTGCCGGCCAGGCCGTGCCCCCGGACCATACTACTAATACTTAGCACTACAAGTTTCCACGCTTCTACAAGGTGTACAGTCCTTCATGTTCTTGGCTATTATCTGTCTGTATATTTTCTCATTTCTTTTTATAGCATCAGGTTATCGTGTAAATAGATAACGCAGAAGGGAAAACACAGACTCCTGCGTATCGTCCTGTCCCTTACAGATCACATGTAACGGCCTATGAACAATGGCTGCTTTTTCAGCAAGACACGAAAAAGAGGAAGGGCACCAATGTAATAAACGAAAAGTAGTCCTGAGTATTCTTTTCCGGCTGAGGCCTCATCTTATCTTTACCCATTCCTTGAGGTCTGTCCAGGGCTCTGCGCTGCATTAATAGTTATCAAGGTGAAAGCGGAAAGAATTCTGGAGGAATTCTGAGCAATAGAATCTCTGCAAATGTCTTCTTTATAAGAGGCCTGCAGAAACCACCCCATCTAGATTCATGGGACCAATTTTAGGCTGGGTAAATTTCTGCAACAAATTTTGCAAGTGTGAACAGAAACCCAACGACATTTAATATGCACGCACCCCCTCAACAGTAAGAACCCCACAATTGAATCTGTCAGGGAGGTTACAAAGCAGATTGAGATACTATGAACAGGTATGTGATCAGCCCCCCTAAACTTTCTATATGTTTGAGCAGCCGTTTTTTTTTTCTAGAGTGAGCACCGGCCCCCATTAAAGAGCAACATTTAGCATTCCTGCGACACGTGAAAAGGTTACTGCGATGAGAAAACATTAGGGATGCTCCGGAATTTCGTCTACCGAAATTTTTTTGCAATAAAAAAAAAAAAAAAAGAGAAAGAGAAAGTATCAGCAGGCTTGGCAGGAGTAAGAGCAGGCGGTATGCGGCGGAAAAGGAGGCCCACCGAGAAAGGTGGATGAGACGTGCAGCAGAAGGGCACGTCACCGGCGGGGAGGAGAAGATGGAGAGTTGCTTTGGATAGGGGATAAGATGTTAGACCGCGGGGGTCCCTTTAACTGAACAAGTGGAGGTGCGTTTCCTAGTGCACAAAACGCATGTGCATAGCAGAGATGGGAGTACAGGACGCTGCAAACGCTAAGAACGGGGCCGACAGCTGTTTCACCCGCATGCGCGGGCTTGGTCTGACGAAGCTGTGCATGCGGGTGAAACAGCTGTCACACCGTTCCTAGTGTTTGCAGCCTCCTGTACTCCCATCTCTGCTATGCGAGCTGCATAAGTCACTTGTACTTAAAGGGGTACTCCGCTGCTCAGCGTTTGGAACAAACTGTTCCGAACGCTGGAGCCTGCGCCGGGAGCTCGTGAGGTCATAGCCCCACCCCCTCATTACATCACACTCCGCCCCCTCAATGCGAGTCTATGGGAGGGGGCGTGACAGCCGTCACGCCCCCTTCCATTGACTTGCATTAAGGGGGCGGAGTGTGATGTCATAAGGGGCGGGGCTATGACATCACGAGCACCCAGCGCCGGCTGCAGCGTTCGGAACAGTTTGTTCCAAACGCTGAGCAGCGGAGTACCCCTTTAACGTGAAGTGTGTCACATCTGAAAGATGTGGCGAGTGCTTTCTAACTTCTTGGATATAGTGAAATACTGATCTATGCCTACATTCTTCAGAGCAGTGATCTACAATATGTGGCTCTGCAGCTGGTGCAGAACTATAACCCCCAGCATGCCTTGAAAGCTGAAGGCTGTCAAGATGATTGTAGAGCACAGCTTTGTAGCACGACCTGGATGGGAGTTGCAATTTTGGGCCATTTTCGGTTTTCTGCCAACTATATCCCAAATTTATGGGTTCAGCCCAACATTTTCATTTCATTGCACCACTACAAAAACACCATACTTTGCCCATTTTCATCCTTGTAGTGTATATCCCGGCAATCTTGAAATTTTGGAGTGTGACATTGCCAACAAACAGATGTTGGGTAGAGGTGTACATACAAACCTGATGACAGATTATATGTCTAGATACATACACACTAACATATGAGTGCGTATGTAGGGTCATTAGAATTGCTGCCATCTTCCCCTGCCATATACAATTTACCCAGACATATTACAGAGCTCTGCAGAACACGGATTCCCACAGAGCCATTACCGCTGGATAGTTACAGACTGGACGGATAAGATCAGCGTCTCTGGCCATCAAATGTTTTTTTTTTTTAAAGAATTTGATAAAAATTATGAATTGCGGCCCGAGCCTATTAAGGTCATTGATACATTGTGTCTGATCGGAAGTTTCCATTATAGCGTTATGCGGCCTAGGAAAAGGATTCGCCTGCTTGGATTTTTTTCCATTACTTTTCATGTAAGGGTGCATTCACACCACGTTTTTACAATACAGTTCCCTTATCAGGCATTTGATGAAAAACTGATTCCTCAAAACCGGACTAAACTGTATCAAAACGTGTGTACAAATTTTAACCCGTATACGGTTTAAAAAATGATGTCAGGTTGCATCCGTTTTTTACAAAAAATATGTTTTTAACTATTCACTCCATTATAAATAAAGTTTAACTTGTTTGATTGAAATTCCAAGAAAAAAAAAACTGTGCAAAGTCAAAAGCCGTATGGTGAAAACCGGATGGAAACGTACGCACATACAGTTCTGTACAGTTCCCATTGACTCCCATGTTAAAAAAAAAAAAAAAAAAAAAACCTATACGGTTTAATACGGTTTTTAACCCAAACCAAAAACCGTGGTAGACTACGGATTTGGGTACGGGAAAAAAAAAACCTGACAAAACCGTACAGGATGCAAAACAGACAACATGATGAATATTTTGGCATACGGTTTTCAATGGAGAGTCAATGCATACGGTTTTCAATGGAGAGTCAATGCATACAGTTTTCAATACGGTTCCGTACGGTTTTCACATTGAAAACGTATACGGGAACTGTATTGCAAAAACGTGGTGTGGTTCCGGCCTTACACTGAATTCTAGGGTTTCTCATTTTAAATTATTTTTTTTTTCCTTCAGACAAGAAAGAACAAAAAGTATCTGTACAGTAATCCAATGACAAGGTAAGGATGTACAGGCTTCTATGTCTGCAATGGGAAAGAGTGTTTTGCAAACAATGTCTCCAGCTGTTGCAAAACTACAACTCCCAGCAAGCCCGGACAGCCTTTGGCGCTTGCCTGAGCACTGTTTCCCCCGCTCGATTTACGGACGAAGTGAACACCTATCAGACTGCACCCTCTGAAACGAAGTTTTCACACTTACCAATAAAATGCCACTTTATCGCCCAGTTTCTTCTCATGGACGTTTCTATCCAGGACGTTGTAACATATATTGGTGACCGCTCCTTTCATCCATTCGATAAAAATCTTCCCTTTAGTAACGTCAAAGTTGTAGTTCAAGAACGGCTGAGCGGGAGGCACCCTCCAGTAGAATTCATTTGCAATTTCTCCCCAAAACTCTGCAAAATATATATAAAAATAAAAATGTTAAATAAATAAAAGTAAGTTAAATAAAATAAATTTATTATTTTAAAATTTAACTTAAGTGAAAAAGTGCACAAGAGAGATTAGAGACTAAAAGAATAAGTACATATATTTCTATTTAGCACTGAAACTTTAAAGCAGTGATGGACCCCTCTGTGGGCACGCGGCCATAGTTTGCCATCAGCCCATTCGGGACATCCCTGTGTCCCGAAAGATCTTTTCGGGACACAAGGATGCCCTGGTTACCTTTCTGCGGCCCCATGTTAACTTTAAAAACACAGGGGCCGCCGGGAGGTAGCGCATGCAGAGACGTCACTGATGTCCCATGCATGCGCCCATAGCAACAGCAGAGCGAAGCTGAGCAGCGAGGAGGACACGCGCGGAGGAGCGGTGGTCGGAACACTGTGGGGCAGTACACAGGCATACAGCTTCCAGCCATGCACCTAATGTGGGGGAACTATACTGCCAACCTAATGTGGGTGAGGCCACACTGCCAACCTAATGTGGGGGAACTACAAACTATCAATAAAAAAAAAAACAAGTTTGGATCATTGAACTCTGCTGTGTTCTTTTAAAACAAGATGTTAATTAGTTATGGCAACTGTATAAGTTGTTTTTTCTAAACTTAAACCACAGTATTCTGATTTAATCGCTGTGCTGGCACTTTCAGAGAAAAAAGTTGGCGTGCATTACGGTTTGGGCACTCGGGCTCAAAAAGGTTCTCCATCACTGCATTAAAGGATACTTTCTCAGAAATGATGTTGAATGCCTTCATTCATTTATATATATTGCTTTCAAGTATCTTGCCATTCTGTGTATACAGCTCCCATGCAAGCCAATGGGTCTCCATGATTATTAAAGATTACAAACAAATCCTGTATAGTCCGATCCAGTCACGTGCTACTCCTCTGCCTCTCCAGCTGTTGCAAAACTACAATTTCCAGCATGTCCTGACAGCCAGAGGCCTGTAATGTACATTTCTGTCCAGGAGGATTTCCGCAGTGAATGGTGTCATTTATCTCCAGTGATGGGCGACTCATCCCAGGACACTGGCACAGGCAGCGCCATTTATTTAGCTGGAATGTCAGATCTGGTCGCTGCCAATAATTTCTGTAATTGATGGTTCTCATCTGTCTATGAAGGAAAAGGAGGACAAATCTGTGTCCATTACTGGTGACCACTGATCTCTGATGTCCTATCACACTGCACTGGATACTTGGCCAGAGTCAAAACCGCCACAATAGCTAACAGTCTGATCGGCAGGATGTCGGTGTGGGGGGGGGGGGGGGTTAAATCTCTAGTTTATTGTCTTTAAACAATATGCTTTTGTTCCCCCCTTTAAAAGTGCCTAAAAGTTATAGCCACTAGGGGTCCCACTTGCACTGAATTAGCTGTTCACTGCTTGTTGTTAGGCTCAGTCCATCTCTAGTAACAAGAGGCCAGGAAAGAACACAAGAAGTGTGTGTGGGGCTTAGCTAGTGTTATGTGCAGGAAGGGACTGGTCTGTGTGAATGCAGGCTGAGCCTGTCTGCCTCCTTCAGAGGGCCCACACTGTCAAAAATGGCAAAATCATAGCTTGCCTCTCATATCCCTAATAAAAATACATCTGTTCTTACTATGTAGTGTTTTAACTTCTCTTCCTCTTCATTTAGTCATCATTAGCAGATCACTGCTTAGACTGAGGCTAATTGAGACGTAACTCCTTCCTTGCGGTGCTGTGCTGTTGCTCTTACCTTTGTGCTTACATATCACCTTGCAAACACAGTGCACCAATATCATTGTCCGATCCACATGCCATCTAAAGTCCTTTCAATCATCCCCAAGCACAGTGCGAGTCAGGTAAGTCTGGTGCATTTTTCATGTGCTGTGATTGGCTAAAGTAGTAAGGGAAAAGAAGTATCTGTATGTGTAATACTGGCAAACAGCCAAGCTGTGGTCCCTCCCCTAAAATGCAGAGACTGAGAAATAGCTGTGCAGCATAGAGAGGGCTCTGAGAGGCTCAGTAACCGCAGTGACAGCACTTCTCACTTTGTTACCACCCTGAAGGGTTAATCTAACAAAATCATACAGATCTATAGTACATGGAGTTTGTTGCATTTTTCCTTCCTAAGGCTTCAATAGATGGGAAAATGACAGAAGTATGTTCAATAGAAATCCTAGAGTCACATGATGAAAGAATCACATGACTTGTAATTAAGAAAACTCAGGGGATTTAAAAATAAATAAAATACACCAAAAATTAAAATGCCTACTGTTGGACAGAATTAATTATATACAAAATATTTTAACAGAGCCGAAACAACTGAACTGCAACAACACCACAACCCATGGAGGGGCATTGAGGCGTGTCCTGAAGGTGGCCGCCATGTTTTTATTTTTATTTTTTCACAACCTAAGCACAGATATTTGCAAGTCAATAACATTTGTTTTGGTGGAGATGCCCTTGATTGACACATTTTGTGACAAGGTTTTACAACACATACATTTTTGGTAATCCGATCTGGAGGAATGTTTTTTTTTCAGTCGTACACACCTTTGTTTTGGTATAAATAGCCGGAGCAGCGAAGGGATACATGTTACAATATAACAAAGGCTTCGCCACGCGATGCTTTTCAGAGAAAGCGATCCGTCAATGTTCACAGTAAAAAGAATTGTGTGATTTACGGATAAATCCGGTCACCTAAAATTCAGTTCCTGTTCATTAATATCAGGGGTCGTGCATCTTTAGGTGAGGTCAGAGAGGTTGCACCTAAGTCAGTGTCCCCCAACATGTGGCTGAGTAGTTTTTGCAGGTCATCATGGGAGTTGTAGTTTTGTAACAGCTGAAGAACCACGTGTCAGGGTACACTGCATGATACAGGGCCAGAAGTGGTCAGGGCATGATGGGAGTTGTAGTCTTGCAAATGCAGGAGAACCACAGGTTGGGACACACATCTATATAAAACCAAGTGGAAAGAAAATAAATAAAAAGACGAGTATCTAGTTAGTATTATACCCTTTAATTTTTGCCATCAATGTAGAGTGGGGTTTTAAAGGGAACCTTAATCAAAAAAAACTTCTGATATATTATAGGTAAATGTATGCAGAATAACTTTCCAATTGCATGTTATTAAAAAATATACTTCTTTCGAAAAAATTACCACTAGGGGTCTCCCTACCAGTTCTGTCCGCAAGCTTTTTTATAGATTTCAGACTCATGCTGGAGTCCTAAATCTCAGACTGCAGCCGGGACACAGACAAGCTCAGCACTGCTCCCTGCCTGTCAATTAGACAGGCAGGAGCCAGCACTGTGCTCATAGCACAGCAGAGCATACTCCTGATTCTACCTTACTGCATGCCCTCATTCATTTTACTATCTGAGCTCCGATCTTTCTTCTCTCTGCACATACAGTTGTAAACAGAGAGGAGAAGATTCAGAGCTGCCAGCTGAGCTTGTTTGTGTCCTGGCTGCAGTCTGAGATTTAGGACTCCAGCATGAGTCTGAAATCTATAAAAAGGGCTTGTGGCCAGGACTGGTAGAGAGACCTCTAGTGGTCATTTTTTTCAAAGTGGAAAATTACATAGAAGCATATTTTTTTATAACATGAAATTGGAAAGTTATTCTGCATACATTGTTCTATATTATATTATATCAAAAGTTTTTTTGATGAACGGTACCCCTTAAGGGAGCCCCCTAAATCA
The DNA here is from genome assembly GCF_029499605.1 of Hyla sarda. Taxonomy (NCBI): domain Eukaryota; kingdom Metazoa; phylum Chordata; class Amphibia; order Anura; family Hylidae; genus Hyla; species Hyla sarda. The sequence continues at coordinate 12,254,835 of NC_079200.1, read as the reverse complement.
ATCTCCTTTCCCCAGGGTTCCCTAGTCTAATTCTTAATAAAATACAATTTTATATTCTGGTCAAGAACAACTGGTTGTCCCGCCTGTCCCCATGACAGTCTTTCTAGTCTTGTCCGAAATCAGTCACCCATGGTGAAAGAGATAGCGTCTTCTGGAGGAACACCACACCGGGTTTAAAGGGGTACTCTGGTGTTTAGACATCTTATCCCCTATCCAAAGGATAGGGGATAAGATGCCTGATCGCGGTGGTCCCGTTGCTGGGGACTCCCGGGATCTTGCACGCAGCACCCCAGTTAAAATCAGTCCCCGACGCATGTTCGCTCCGGGTCTGATTACCGGCGAGCACGGGGCAGGCGTTGTGTGACGTCACGCCTCCGCCCCTCAATGCAAGCCTATGGGAGGGGGCGTGACGTCACACGCCACCTGCCCTGTGGTCGCCGGTAACCAGACCAGGAGCGAACACGCTCCAGGGACTGATTTTAACTGGGGTGCTGCGTGCAAGATCCCGGGGGTCCCCAGCGGTGGGACCCCCGCGATCAGGCATCTTATCCCCTATACTTTGGATAGGTAATAAGATGTCTAAGCGCCGGAGTACCCCTTTAAGGGGACCCCCGACATCGAATAGAGGCTTGAGGTTGTGTTCACACAGTCAAGTTTTTTTTAATTGCAGTAATTGAAGACCAAGCCGGGGAACAGGTCATCAGTGGAGAGGAAAGACTGAGACTGAGACTACTGTTTCCAAATCCGTTCCAGATTTCGTCTTCACTAAGTGCGACTTATAAACCTGAAGGTGTGAACACAGCCTAAACAGGGAGTGCAGCTTAGAAATAGTGCTGAAATCTAAAAAATGTGTGCACTAAATTTTATATATATATATATATATATATATATATATATATATATATATATATATATATATACATATACACACACACACACAAACGTAGGTATGTAAGTGTAGCAGAGCTGAGTTTGTCATCTTACCAGTATTGTTTGTGCAGTGCCCAAGCGGATAAATTTAAAGGAGTATTTTCATTTCGGAAAGTTATCCAGCAGCTGGCGGCACACTGGTGTGATACTACTCCAAGGCATGCTGGAAGTTGTAGTGTTGCCGCAGCTCGAGGCACACTGATTGGGAAACACTGGGGTAGGGGATAACAAGCAGATAAGAAGTTGGACCCCCACTGATAAGAATTTGCGATCATTAACGGAGAAAACTGCACTGACGGGCACATCAGTGCTCCAACCAAACACTGTTCGGATACCCCATAGAGAATGGCGCTGGCTGCACGCGGATTTTAAATTTAAAACAATAAAATTAATTAATTAATAAATAAAATAAAAAATTTTTTTAAAAAGCGTGTGACCACGGTGGCGGATTATCCATTAAATTCAATAAAACCGGCCACCATGCGCACACATTTTTATTTTTTAATCCATAATAATTAGAGATGAGCGAACTTACAGTAAATTCGATTCGTCACGAACTTCTCGGCTCGGCAGTTGATGACTTATCCTGCATAAATTAGTTCAGCTTTCAGGTTCTCCGGTGGGCTGGAAACAGTGGATACAGTCCTAGGAAAGAGTCTCCTAGGACTGTATCCACCTTTTCCAGCCCACGGGAGCACCTGAAAGCTGAACTAATTTATGCAGGATAAGTCATCAACTGCCGAGCCGAGAAGTTCGTGACGAATCGAATTTACTGTAAGTTCGCTCATCTCTAATAATAATATCTGAAATCCACTTCAAGATGTAGATTTTCAACCATGTACCTCCAGCTGTTGCAACAACTCCCAGCATGTCCTAAAGCTGCAGATTTACAACCATGTGCCTCCAGCTGTTGCCCAAAGTGTTGTAACAGCTGGAGGCACACTGTTTGGGCAATTTCGCTCTATCCTTTGGACAGGGGATAACCTTCCAAAAATGAGAATACCCCTTTAGAATTTACCAGCTGGCGCACTGCAGACACAGTATCGGCAGGATGTCGTCAAACTCAGCTCTGCTAGACATCCACGCCTACCTCATACACATACATTATATATATATATATACACACACAGTGATCCCTCAACTTACAATGGCCTCAACATACAATAGTCTTTTCTGGACCATTGTAAGTTGAAACCAGACTCAACATACAACGTACATACAATCCAGATCTGTGATACCTGTCAATGGCTAGAAGATCTGACCAATCAGAATGGACATTCACTGGTAAAACCCCTGTATTCCTGAAGCGTATGCACTGACTGATGTCTGGTAGTGCCCCCTACAGTACCGGGAGGTATTACATGTTCTGTACTCTTTACCTGTATTACTGAAGCGTATGCACTGACTGGTGTCTGGTAGCGCCCCCTACAGTACAGGTAGGTATTACATGTTCTGTACACTTTACCTGTACCAGGGTTACCTGCTCCTTTGGACACCAGGTGAGGGCGACTCCATGTTACTTTTTTGGGACATTGCGTGTTCTGTACAGGACCCTGAAGAAGCTCCTGTCCTCTACATAGACCAGTGTTTCCCAAGCAGGGTGCCCCCAGCTGTTGCAAAACTACAACTCCCAGCGTTTTCTCTAAACTGCCCTCCCTATTTAGGCTGCGTTCACAAAATCGGGTCCGGATTTGGAAAGAGAATAAGTCTCAGTATTTCCTTTACACGTGTCCTCTCCACCGACGACCTGTTCCCATCTTCAATAATTCCAATTTAAAACCTGACAGTGTGAACACAGGCTTGAGACTATAAAACTGTTGCTGTCTCTAGTCAATGTCAGGGGACCCTTTAAACCAGTGGTCTTCAACCTGCGGACCTCCAGATGTTGCAAAACTACAACTCCCAGCATGCCCGGACAGCCAACGGCTGTCCGGGCATGCTGGGAGTTGTAGTTTTGCAACATCTGGAGGTCCGCAGGTTGAAGACCACTGCTTTAAACCCTCCCAGAAGAAGCTGTCGCTTTTACCATGGGTGACTGATTTTGGCCAATCCAATAAAGACTTTCAATCAGTTCTTGACCACAATATAGAATGGATTTCATTGAGAATCAAACTAGGGAGACCCAGGAAAAAGTGATTGACTTAAAGGGGTTCCCTAAAATCTCTGTTGAATATGGATGTAAAATGGCAAAAAATGTAATGACTACAATACTAACTAGATGGTCCATATCTTTTTATTTTGTATTTAAATTTAATTTATTTAAATTTTTATTTTATTTAATTTTTTTCTGTTTCCATATATTTCCTATGTGATCTATGGGAAACCAGGTAGAAAGAAAATATAAATAAATAAATAAAATAAATAAAAATGCATTTATTTATTTATTTATTTATTTAATGTATTTATTTATATTTTCTTTCTACCTGGTTTCCCATAGATCACATAGGAAATACTGCAGCCTACTTGTTTACATTTTTATCATATAAAAATAAATGCAATTTACTTTTAGGACACGTCGTTGACCGCACGCAACACCGCCCCTTAAAACAAATAAATAATGAAAATTAAAAAAATAAAATAAAAAATAAACAAAATGTGACCTCTGACCCCCCCCCCCATGCACAGTACAAAATTAGACATCACTCACCACTGGGTTCTCGCACCGATTTCTCATACATTTCTTGATATTTCTCAAAAGACGAGATGTGCGCGGCGGCAGACACCTCCGGCGCAGGTGGGAACACGTCAGGTGCAGACATGACCGCTATATATATGTGTGTACACCAAGTGCAAATACTACCAAAAGGTTAAAAAAAAATTATATTATTATTATTGTTTATTATTAATAATATTTCTTCTTCTCAAATGTAAATATTGTGAAAAAAAAAAAAAAAAAAGTTTAAAAATTCCAAAATTTGGTTCTTGAATCTGAACTTGTCAGGTGACCTACAGCCCCCAATGGGATGGTGCACTACAAATACACGTGCAGGGAGAGTCACAAAGCAGAACTTCCTGTGCAACAAGCTGCAGGAAAAATAATAAATAAAAAGAAAAAGAATAAAATTATTGCTTTAAAAAAAAAAAAAAAAAAAAAAAAATTAATTTAAGAATTTCCTTAAAATTTGCAGCTCAGGGAAGCGCCTGTAATGAGGAAGTTTCATTCAGTCCCCGGAGCCGCGGGCGGGAAGGGGTGAGTGGGGACCCGGTGGGTGCAGTGCGGCGGCTTTGGGTGTCCTCTGGCTGCGCCCTCGGGTGTCAGGCTGCCCCGTGCACTGCGGGCTGTCCGCTCTCCTCCTTCCTCCCGTCCGCGCTTGACCCTCACAGAGGAGGAGACTGAGGGACTCACAAAGAAGCGGCGCCTGTGTACTCGGCTGCTCTCCGGCGACCCCTGCAGTCCGGAGGAGCGCACTGCGCCTCGTGCCGGTGACACATGGGTGCGGTTGTTGATGAAGAGATAAGAGTTGCCCCTAGCAACCAATCAGATCCCTTCTTTCATTTTATAGAGCCCTGTTCAAAAATGAAAGAAGCAATCTGATTGGTTGCTATGGATAACTAGGCAGATTTTCCTCTGGACAGGTTTTGACAGATCCCCCCCCCCAGTGTTTCCCAAGCAGGGTGCCTCCAGCTGTTGCAAAAATACAACTCTCAGCATGCCCAGACAGCCAACGGCTGTCCGGGCATGCTGGGAGTTGTAGTTTTGCAACAGCTGGAGGCACCCTGCTTGGGAAACACTGCATTAGGGTGCGTTCACACTGAATTCAGCGAGCGGAGATTCCGTCTGGCAGCCACCGCTGAAAATACTTCAGCGCTAGGGCCGTGGGGCACTGAGCCCGTCATCATTGACAGCTATGCAGTGCTCGCAGAATCCGCGCAAAGAATGAACATCTTTCTTTGCTCGGAACAATTGTCCGCCGCGGAAATTCCGCAGTGTGAACGGGTCTCGCGGAGACCAATTCACACTAATGTTAAAGGGGTATTCCAGGCCAAAACTTTTTTTTTATATATCAACTGGCTCCGGAAAGTTGAACAGATTTGTAAACTACTTCTATTAAAAATCCTTCTTAATCCTTCCAATAGTTATTAGCTTCTGAAGTTGAGTTGTTGTTTTCTGTCTAACTGCTTTCTGATGACTCACGTCCCGGGAGCTGTGCAGTTCCTATGGGGATATTCTCCCATCATGCACAGCTCCCGGGACGTGACATCATCATTGAGCAGTTAGACAGAAAAATTAAGAAGCTAATAACTATTGGAAGGATTAAGATTTTTTTAATAGAAGTCATTTACAAATCTGTTTAACTTTCCGGAGCCAGTTGATATATATATAAAAAAGGTTTTGCCTGGAACACCCCTTTAAGTTCACACCGCGGAATTCCACTCGTGGCATTCCGCGGGAGTGCCATAGTGTGAACGCACCCTTAGGGTGCGTGTCACGATGCCGGCTGGCAGGTAGTGGATCCTCTGTGCCAGAGAGGGATTGGCGTGGACCGTGCTAGTGGATCGGTTCTAAGTCACTACTGGTTTTCACCAGAGCCCGCCGCAAAGCGGGATGGTCTTGCAGCGGCGGTAGTGACCAGGTCGTATCCACTAGCAACGGCTCACCTCTCTGGCTGCTGAAGATAGGCGCGGTACAAGGGAGTAGACAGAAGCAAGGTCGGACGTAGCAGAAGGTCGGGGCAGGCAGCAAGGATCGTAGTCAGGGGCAACGGCAGGAGGTCTGGAACACAGGCTAGGAACACACAAGGAAACGCTTTCACTGGCACGATGGCAACAAGATCCGGCAAGGAAGTGCAGGGGAAGTGAGGTGATATAGGGAAGTGCACAGGTGATAACACTAATTGGAACCACTGCGCCAATCAGCGGCGCAGTGGCCCTTTAAATCGCAAAGACCCGGCGCGCGCGCGCCCTAGGGAGCGGGGCCGCGCGCGCCGGGACAGGACCGAGGGAGAGCGAGTCAGGTACGGGAGCCGGGGTGCGCATCGCGAGCGGGCGCTACCCGCATCGCGGATCGCATCCCGGCTGGAAGCGGAATCGCAGAGCCCCGGGTCAGTGGATCTGACCGGAGCGCTGCAGTGGGGAGAGTGTAGCGAGCGCTCCGGGGAGGAGCGGGGACCCGGAGCGCTCGGCGTAACAGTACCCCCCCCCTTGGGTCTCCCCCTCTTCTTAGAGCCTGAGAACCTGAGGAGCAGACTTTTGTCTAGGATGTTGTCCTCAGGTTCCCAGGATCTCTCTTCTGGACCACAACCCTCCCAATCCACTAAAAAAAAGGTTTTCCCTCTGACCTTTTTAGATGCTAGAATCTCTTTGACGGAGAAGATGTCCGAGGAGCCGGAAACAGGAGTGGGAGGAACAGATTTGGGAGAGAAACGGTTGATGATGAGTGGTTTAAGAAGAGAAACGTGAAAGGCATTAGGAATACGAAGAGAAGGAGGAAGAAGAAGTTTGTAAGAGACAGGATTAATCTGACACAAAATTTTGAAAGGACCAAGATAGCGTGGTCCCAACTTGTAGCTAGGGACACGGAAGCGGACATATTTAGCGGAGAGCCATACCTTGTCTCCAGGGGAAAAAATGGGAGGAGCTCTTCTTTTCTTATCCGCGAACTTCTTCATGCGTGATGAAGCCTGTAAGAGAGAATTTTGGGTCTCTCTCCATATGATGGAAAGGTCACGAGAAATTTCATCCACAGCGGGCAGACCAGAGGGCAAGGGGGTAGGGAGGGGGGGGAGAGGGTGACGGCCGTACACCACGAAAAATGGGGATTTGGAGGAAGATTCAGAGACTCGGAAGTTATACGAGAATTCGGCCCATGGAAGGAGATCTGCCCAGTCATCCTGGCGGGAGGAAACAAAATGTCGTAAATAATCACCCAAGACCTGGTTAATTCTTTCTACTTGTCCATTGGATTGGGGATGATATGCAGAAGAAAAATGTAATTTAATCTTGAGTTGTTTACAGAGAGCCCTCCAGAATTTAGACACGAATTGGACGCCTCTATCCGAGACTATCTGTGTGGGCAACCCGTGAAGACGAAAAATGTGTACAAAAAATTGTTTAGCCAACTGAGGCGCTGAAGGAAGACCAGGAAGAGGGATGAAATGTGCCATTTTGGAGAATCGATCAACGACCACCCAAATAACAGTGTTGCCACGGGAAGGGGGTAAATCAGTAATAAAATCCATACCAATCAGAGACCAAGGCTGTTCGGGGACAGGCAGGGGATGAAGAAAACCAGCGGGCTTCTGGCGAGGAGTCTTATCCCGGGCACAGATAGTGCAGGCTCGTACAAAGTCCACAACATCCGTCTCCAGAGTCGGCCACCAATAGAAGCGGGAGATGAGTTGCACAGATTTCTTGATGCCCACATGACCTGCGAGATGGGAGGAGTGACCCCATTTGAGGATTCCGAGGCGTTGGCGTGGAGAAACAAAGGTCTTTCCTGGAGGAGTTTGCCTGATGGAGGCTGGAGAAGTGGAAATCAGGCAGTCAGGAGGAATGATGTGTTGCGGAGAGAGTTCAACTTCCGAGGCATCCGAGGAACGAGAGAGAGCATCGGCCCTAATGTTCTTATCGGCAGGCCGAAAGTGAATTTCAAAATTAAATCGGGCAAAGAACAGAGACCACCGGGCCTGGCGAGGATTCAGCCGTTGGGCAGACTGGAGGTAGGAGAGGTTCTTGTGATCGGTGTAAATAATAACTGGAAATCTTGATCCCTCCAGCAGATGCCTCCATTCCTCAAGTGCTAATTTGATGGCTAGAAGCTCTCGATCCCCGATGGAGTAGTTCCTCTCCGCCGGAGAGAAGGTCCTAGAAAAAAAACCACAAGTGACAGCATGCCCGGAAGAATTTTTTTGTAGAAGAACAGCTCCAGCTCCCACTGAGGAGGCATCAACCTCCAATAGGAAGGGTTTGGAAGGGTCAGGTCTGGAGAGCACGGGAGCCGAAGAAAAGGCAGACTTGAGTCGTTTAAAGGCGTCTTCCGCTTGAGGAGGCCAAGACTTGGGATCGGCATTTTTTTTTGTTAAAGCCACAATAGGGGCCACAACGGTAGAAAAATGTGGAATAAATTGCCTGTAATAATTGGCGAACCCCAAAAAGCGTTGGATAGCACGGAGTCCGGAGGGGCGTGGCCAATCTAAGACGGCAGAGAGTTTGTCTGGATCCATTTGTAGTCCCTGGCCAGAGACCAAGTATCCTAGAAAAGGAAGAGATTGGCATTCAAACAGACATTTCTCAATTTTGGCATAGAGTTGATTGTCACGAAGTCTCTGAAGAACCATACGGACATGCTGGCGGTGTTCTTCTAGATTGGCAGAAAAAATTAGGATATCGTCCAGATATACAACAACACAGGAGTATAAAAGATCACGAAAAATTTCATTAACAAAGTCTTGGAAGACGGCAGGGGCGTTGCACAGGCCAAAGGGCATGACCAGATACTCAAAGTGTCCATCTCTGGTGTTAAATGCCGTTTTCCATTCATCCCCCTCTCTGATGCGGATGAGATTATAGGCACCTCTTAAGTCCAGTTTAGTGAAGATGTGGGCACCTTGGAGGCGATCAAAGAGTTCAGAGATGAGGGGTAGGGGGTAGCGGTTCTTAACCGTGATTTTATTAAGACCGCGGTAGTCAATGCAAGGACGTAGGGAGCCATCTTTTTTGGACACAAAGAAAAATCCGGCTCCGGCAGGAGAGGAGGATTTACGGATAAAGCCCTTTTTTAAATTTTCCTGGACGTATTCAGACATGGCAAGAGTCTCTGGGGCGGACAGAGGATAAATTCTGCCCCGGGGTGGAGTAGTGCCCGGGAGGAGGTCAATAGGACAATCATAAGGCCTGTGAGGAGGTAGAGTCTCAGCTTGTTTTTTGCAGAAAACATCCGCAAAGTCCATATAGGCCTCAGGAAGACCGGTTACTGGAGGAACCACAGAGTCACGGCAAGGGTTACTGGGAACCGGTTTTAGACAGTCCTTGGAACAAGAGGGCCCCCAACTCTTGATCTCCCCAGTGGACCAATCCAGGGTTGGGGAATGAAGTTGAAGCCAGGGAAGTCCAAGGAGAATTTCAGAAGTGCAATTGGGGAGGACCAAAAGTTCAATCCTCTCGTGATGAGATCCGATACACATTAGAAGGGGCTCCGTGCGGAAACGTATGGTACAGTCCAATCTTTCATTGTTTACACAATTGATGTAAAGGGGTCTGGCGAGACTGGTCACTGGGATGTTGAACTTGTTGACGAGAGAGGCCAAAATAAAATTTCCTGCAGATCCAGAGTCCAAGAAGGCCATAGTAGAGAAGGAGAAGGCAGAGGCAGACATCCGCACAGGCACAGTAAGACGTGGAGAAGCAGAGTAGACATCAAGGACTGTCTCACCTTTGTGCGGAGTCAGCGTACGTTTTTCCAGGCGGGGAGGACGGATAGGACAATCCCTCAGGAAGTGTTCGGTACTAGCACAGTACAGGCAGAGATTCTCCATGCGGCGTCGTGTCCTCTCTTGAGGTGTCAGGCGAGACCGGTCGACCTGCATAGCCTCCACGGCGGGAGGCACAGGAACGGATTGCAGGGGACCAGAGGAGAGAGGAGCCGAGGAGAAGAAACGCCTCGTGCGAACAGAGTCCATATCTTGGCGGAGCTCCTGACGCCTTTCGGAAAAACGCATGTCAATGCGAGTGGCTAGGTGAATGAGTTCATGTAGATTAGCAGGAATTTCTCGTGCGGCCAGAACATCTTTAATGTTGCTGGATAGGCCTTTTTTAAAGGTCGCGCAGAGGGCCTCATTATTCCAGGATAATTCTGAAGCAAGAGTACGGAATTGTACGGCATACTCGCCAACGGAAGAATTACCCTGGACCAGGTTCAACAGGGCAGTCTCAGCAGAAGAGGCTCGGGCAGGTTCCTCAAAGACACTTCGGATTTCCGAGAAGAAGGAGTGTACAGAGGCAGTGACGGGGTCATTGCGGTCCCAGAGCGGTGTGGCCCATGACAGAGCTTTTCCAGACAGAAGGCTGACTACGAAAGCCACCTTAGACCTTTCAGTGGGAAACTGGTCCGACATCATCTCCAGGTGCAGGGAACATTGGGAAAGAAAGCCACGGCAAAACTTAGAGTCCCCATCAAATTTATCCGGCAAGGATAGGCGTAGACCAGAGGCGGCCACTCGCTGCGGAGGAGGTGCAGGAGCTGGCGGAGGAGATGATTGCTGAAGCTGTGGTAGTAACTGCTGTAGCATAACGGTCAGTTGAGACAGCTGTTGGCCTTGTTGCGCTATCTGTTGTGACTGCTGGGCGACCACCGTGGTGAGGTCAGCGACAACTGGCAGAGGAACTTCAGCGGGATCCATGGCCGGATCTACTGTCACGATGCCGGCTGGCAGGTAGTGGATCCTCTGTGCCAGAGAGGGATTGGCGTGGACCGTGCTAGTGGATCGGTTCTAAGTCACTACTGGTTTTCACCAGAGCCCGCCGCAAAGCGGGATGGTCTTGCTGCGGCGGTAGTGACCAGGTCGTATCCACTAGCAACGGCTCACCTCTCTGGCTGCTGAAGATAGGCGCGGTACAAGGGAGTAGACAGAAGCAAGGTCGGACGTAGCAGAAGGTCGGGGCAGGCAGCAAGGATCGTAGTCAGGGGCAACGGCAGGAGGTCTGGAACACAGGCTAGGAACACACAAGGAAACGCTTTCACTGGCACGATGGCAACAAGATCCGGCAAGGAAGTGCAGGGGAAGTGAGGTGATATAGGGAAGTGCACAGGTGATAACACTAATTGGAACCACTGCGCCAATCAGCGGCGCAGTGGCCCTTTAAATCGCAAAGACCCGGCGCGCGCGCGCCCTAGGGAGCGGGGCCGCGCGCGCCGGGACAGGACCGAGGGAGAGCGAGTCAGGTACGGGAGCCGGGGTGCGCATCGCGAGCGGGCGCTACCCGCATCGCGGATCGCATCCCGGCTGGAAGCGGAATCGCAGCGCCCCGGGTCAGTGGATCTGACCGGAGCGCTGCAGTGGGGAGAGTGTAGCGAGCGCTCCGGGGAGGAGCGGGGACCCGGAGCGCTCGGCGTAACAGTGCGTTCACACTGCGGAATCTCCGCTCGCTGAATTCAGCGAGCGGAGATTCCGTCTGGCGGCCGCTGCCGAAAATACTTTGGCGCTAGGGCCGCGGGGCACTGAGCTCGTCACCATTGATGGCTATGCAGTGCTAGCGGAATCCGCGCAAAGAATGAACATGTTCTCGCGGAGACCCATTCACACTAATATTAAGTTCACACCGCGGAATTCCGCTCGTGGAATTCCGTAGTGTGAACGCACCCTTAGGGTGCGTTCACACTACGGAATCTCCGCTCGCTGAATTCAGCGAGCGGAGATTCCGTCTGCCGACCGCTGCCGAAAATACTTTGGCGCTAGGGCCGCGGGGCACTGAGCTCGTCACCATTGATGGCTATGCAGTTCTCACGGAATCCGCGCAAAGAATGAACATGTTCTTTCTTTGCGCGGAACAATTTCAGCGGTGTGAACAGGTGAGACCCATTCACACTGATGGTAAGTTCACCCCGCGGAACTCCGCTTGCATAATTCTGGGGGAATTCCGTAGTGTGAACGTACCCTTAGAATGATAAACTCGATTGATAAAGCCTGGTCCTGCAAGGCTTCATCATTGTCAGAGGCGCAGCCAGCACAGGACGTGAGGTAAGCCCTATGGCTACCTCAGCAGTGGATCGCCCCCCGCGATCGCACAGCGGAGGGGGGGGGGGGGGGCGATCCTTAGTGCCCTGGACCTGTAGTCCAAGGGTAAATGTGTATTTAGATTAGAATGATACCCAATTTACATAGATTTTATTTTATTTTACTACTATTAAAAAATTATAACCTTTTGTATGAAAAATAGTATTCTTCAAATTGTCATATTCTGACCCCTATAACTTTATTTTTTATTTTTCTCTATATGGATAGGGGATAAGATGTCTGATTGGGGGGGGGGGTCCCGCCGCTGGGGACCCTTGCAATCTCCCTGCTGCACGGAGGCTCGTGATGTCACAGCCATGCCCGTTCAATACAACTCTATGTATTGAGGGGGCGTGGCCATGACGTCACGAACGGGTGTGACCGTGACATCACGAGCTTCCGCCCCGCATCGCCGTCATCCATCAAAGTTCGCTCCATGCACAATGTCTAGGATGCCGCAGCCGAGATCGCGGGGGTCCCCAGCGGCGGGACCCCAGCGATCAGACATCTTATCCCCTGTCCTCTGGATAGGATGTCTGATCGCGGAGTACCCCTTTAAGTCATATTATTCTGCATTGACTTTATCTCCCGCACGCCAGCCTGTCAGATCAGGACAAGGTTAGAGAAAGGCCATTAGGTTTTGGCACCAATTGCCAATTGTCTGCTGCTGGTTACACATTGACCAGGCAGCCACTGTAGCATAGCATGGCAGCACAGGCAACCATGAAGCTCATGCTTTGGAATTAAACTTATTCTTCTTAGGGTCAGTTCACACATGCGTATTTTCTGCTGCAGATTTGCTTCTGCAGATTTTGCTGCCCATTGAAGTCAATGCACAGCAAAATCTGCAGCAGCAAATCCGCAGCACATGTGTGAACTGACCCTTACATTGGGAATTCCAAAAGTCAGAGTAACTATGCTCAGGTAGGGTCCCCCAGGTGGGGCAGCCCCTAGTCGCCTCTTCTCTACTCTAATTCTATACTGTTAATACATATACATATTTGGTAATAATGTATATTTAATATAATGTATAGTACTTACCTTGTTTAGCATCGCAGGACCTTCGTTCATGTGACCATGTTAGTATCCTTTATGGTATGTTGGAGGACCTTTGGAGGTCCTTGGGTCACGTGTTACCCACAATCCTTTGTAATGGTGATTGACACAAGTATGGACCAATTAGCACTAGTCCAGCCCCTGCCCATATAAGGGAGCTGTAGCCAATTATCGCTCTCTTGGGTTGCTGCTCTCGTGGATGCCGGACTAGCAGGACAGATCTGTGCAACTTGCAAAGACACGCTAGGCCTGAAAACGTACCGGCCTTAGCGGAACTTAAACCATGAGTTTAAACTACTCCCGTTAAAGCTAGCGTGACTACTGGACCACATCTAAATCCAGTGGAACTGCGCATATTATCCTAAAGACTCTAAATTGCTAAAGTCCCAACCTTTGTCAATCTCCAAAGAAAGCCTACATGTATAGCAACTGTTCCGGTTATGAAGCTTGCATAAAATCTTCAGTAAAAGTTACAACTGTTTCAGCAAACTCTCCGGTTGTGGACATTTCATTATTATCTACCTCCCTATCGCTCTTGGATAGGGTGGGGGTAGGACAAGCATTACAGAGGAGCCCTCACCCTGCCGTCACGAATAGCAAGGGTTAACAAGCACCCTTTACAGCTTGTCAACGCACAGCTACACTCCCCATACCCTACTCCCATCACAAACTTATCAGAAACGCTGCATTCCAGAGCAGGATGACACTACTACTGACTTCTCTGCAGATGAATCTCATGATTTCTATGGCTGCCTGAGGTCTTCTTGTAGCGCGATGGCTGAAAGCCAATGGGAATCTAATTTCACAATAGAATTATCAGAAATAAAGACAAGTTGTGCATGTGTGTGTGTCGTATTCCGTTTGCATGATAACAGCTGTTGTAAACCAGAGCTCTATGGCGATTATTAGCACAGATCTTGAATGAGATCACGGTGCAAAAACACATGTAGCAAATAGTGGGAATGTATTAGGCTGGAATTCCGCTGAGGATTTTAACGCAAAAACGCAGTAAAAAACACCCATTTTGCCACACAGCGTGTTTTCTGCGAAAATACGCTGTGTCCAGATGTTGGCTGCAAGTCAATAGTAAGCTGCAAAATGCCAGATCCACTTGGCGTTTTTCAGTTTGCCTTTCTTTTTTACCGTTTTTTTTGGCGTTTTTGCCAGTGGTTTTAATTCTTTTTTGGACTTTGGCGATCCAAAAAAGTGATGGAGATACCTTTTTTTAATAAAATTTCGTAGGGTACCATTAAAAAAATTGTAAAAAAGATACAGTAGTGATGGAAAAAATTGTATTTAACGAAATGTATCCTTTTTATAACAACATTTTTAAACAGGGATCAATTTATGTGTGCGGGCAGGGCACTAAAAATATAGCCGACAATAAAAATGTAGTGTGTGTGTTTTTCACACATGTAGCAAATAGTGGGAATGTATTAGGTTGGAATTCCACTGAGGATTTTCACGCAAAACGCCCAAAAAAAACGCCCATTTTGCCGAACAGCGTTTTTTCCGGTAAAAAAAAACGCTGTGTCCAGATGTTAGTTGCAAGTCAATAGTAAACTGCAAAATGCCAGATCCACTTGGTGTTTTTCAGTTTGGCGTTTTTTTTAACCCTTTGGGCGTTTTTCAGCTATTTTAGCCTCAGAGGCTGGTTTTCCAAATCCTAGTTTGGCGTTTTCCGGAAAATCTTGGCATTATCGGGAAAAATGGCATGTGGTTTTAACTTTGGCGCTTTTGCTGGCAGTTTTTATTCTTTTTCGACTTTATAGATCCAAAAAAGTGATGGAGATACCTTTTTTTTAATAAAATTTCGTAGGGTACCATTAAAAAAATAATAAAAAAGATACAGTAGTGATGGAAAAAAATTGTATTTAACCTCTTCAGGACATAGGGCGTATGGATACGCCCTGCATCCCGAGTCCTTAAGGACCGAGGGCGTATCCATACGCCCGTGGGAATTCCGGCCCCCACCGCTAGCCGGTTGGGGACCGGAGCCGGATGCCTGCTGAAATCGTTCAGCAGGCAACCCGGCATATCGCCCGGCGGGGTCATTATATCCCCCCATGTCGGCGATCGCCGCAGATCGCTGGACAATTCAGTCCAGCGATCTGCGGCGATTCCGGGTCAATCGGGTCTCCAGTGACCCGATGACCCGGAAATACTGGCTGTTCGGGGCCGTCTCTGACGGCCCCGAACAGCCAGAGCCTGCAGGGGTGAGGTGGCACTGGTGCCACCTCACGATCGCCCTGATTCGTCGGCCGGATTACCGGCCGACCAATCAGGGCGCCTGCTGCGGGTGTCACTCCCGCACCCGCTCCGCCCCTCTTCTGGAGGACGTGAGCGGGTGTGGGACGTGCACCCCGGGTGCTGGGGACCCCGATCCCCGGCGTTAATGTTGGGATCGGGGCCCCAGGAGCAGCGGCGGCGGCGGGACTGACCTGCAGCGTCTGGATCGTTGGAGGTGAGTGACAGCCTCCTGCTGTTGCTTAGCAACAGCTCCCAGCATGCAAAAAGGGCATGCTGGGAGCTGTAGTTATGCAACAGCAGGAGGCAGACCACCACAACTCCCAGCATTCCCTTATGGGCATGCTGGGACTTATGGTTTGCAACAGCTGGAGGCACATTCTTTCTATGGAAAAGTGTACCTTCAGCTGTTGTATAACTACAACTCCCAGCTTGCACAAACAGCTAAAGTGCATGCTGGGAGTTGTAGTGGTGCATCTGCTGGTTGCATAACTACAACTCCCAGCATGCCCGTTGGCTGTCGGTGACTGCTGAGAGTTGTAGTTTTGCAACTGCTGAAGGCACACTGGTTGTGAAACTCAGAGTTTTTTTTTACCTAACTCAGTGTTTCATGACCGGTGTGCCTCCAGCTGTTGCAAACTACAACTCTCAGCAGTCACCGTACACCATGCACCGTACATGCTGGGAGTTGTAGTTTTGCAACAGCTGGAGGCACACTGGTTGTGAAACACTGAGTTAGGTCACAAACTCCGTGATACATAACCAGTGTGCCTACAGTTGTTGCAAAACTGCAACTCTCAGCAGTCACCGACAGCCAATGGGCATGCTGGGAGTTGTAGTTATGCAACAGCTGGATGTCCCCCCCAATGTGAACGTACAGGGTACACTCACATGGGCGGAGGATTACAGTAAGTATCTGGCTGCAAATTTGAGCTGCTGCAAACTTTCTGCTGCAGCTCAAATTGCCAGCGAGAAACTACTGTGAACCCTCCGCCCGTGTGACTGTACCCTAAAAACACTACACTACACTAACACAAAAAATAAAATAAAAAGTAAAAAACACTACGTATACACATACCCCTACACAGCCCCCCTCCCCTCCCCAATAAAAATGAAAAACGTCTGGTACGCCACTGTTTCCAGAACGGAGCCTCCAGCTGTTGCAAAACAACTCCCAGTATTGTCGGACAGCCGTTGACTGTCCAGGCATGCTGGGAGTTTTGCAACAGCTGGAGGCACCCTGTTTGGGAATCACTGGCGTAGAATACCCCTATGTCCACCCCTATGCAATCCCTAATTTAGGCCTCAAATGCGCATGGCACTCTCACTTTGGAGCCCTGTCGTATTTCAAGGCAACAGTTAAGGGCCACATATGGGGTATCGCCGTACTCGGGAGAAATTGTGTTACAAATTTTGGGGGGGTATTTTCTGCTTTTACCCTTTTTAAAAATGTAAAATTTTTGGGAAAACAAGCATTTTAGGTAAAAAAAAAATTTTTTTTTTACATATGCAAAAGTCGTGAAACACCTGTGGGGTATAAAGGTTCACTTAACCCCTTGTTATGTTCCCCGAGGGGTCTAGTTTCCAAAATGGTATGCCATGTGGTTTTTTTTTTGCTGTCCTGGCACCATAGGGGCTTCCTAAATGCGGCATGCCCCCAGAGCAAAATTTGCTTTCAAAAAGCCAAATGTGACTCCTTCTCTTCCGAGACCTGTAGTGCGCCAGCAGAGCACTTTTCACCCCCATATGGGGTGTTTTCTGAATCGGGAGAAATTGGGCTTCAAATTTTTAGGGGTATTTTCTGCTATTACCCTTTTTAAAAATAAAAAAATTTTGGGAAAACAAGCATTTTAGGAAAATTATTATTTTTTTTTTTACATTTGCAAAAGTCGTGAAACACCTGTGGGGTATTAAGGTTCACTTTATCCCATGTTACATTCCCCGAGGGGTCTAGTTTCCAAAATGGCATGCCATGTGTTTTTTTTTTGCTGTTCTGGCACCATAAGGGCTTCCTAAAGGTGACATGCCCCCCAAAAACCATTTCAGAAAAACGTACTCTCCAAAATCCCCTTGTCGCTCCTTCCATTCTGAGCCCTCTACTGCGCCCGCCGAACAATTTACATAGACATATGAGGTATGTGCTTACTCGAGAGAAATTGGGCTACAAATACAAGTAAAAATTTTGTCCTTTTACCCCTTGTAAAAAATCAAAAATTGGGTCTACAAGAACATGTAAGTGTAAAAAATGAAGATTGTGAATTTTCTCCTTCACTTTACTGCTATTCGTGTGAAACACCTAAAGGGTTAAAACGCTGACTGAATGTCATTTTGAATACTTTGGGGGGTGTAGTTTATATAATGGGGTCATTTATGGGGTATTTCTAATATGAAGACCCTTCAAATCCACTTCAAACCTGAACTGTTCCCTGAAAAATACTGAGTTTGAAAATTTTGTGAAAAATCGGAAAATTGCTGCTGACCGTTGAAGCCCTCTGGTGTCTTCCAAAAGTAAAAACTCTTCAATTTTATGATGCAAACATAAAGTAGACATATTGTATATGTGAACCAAAAAAAAATGTATTTGCAATATCCATTTTCCTTACAAGCAGAGAGCTTCAAAGCTTAAAATTTACGGATTTTTCACCAAGAAAGGATGCAAGTATCGACAAAAATTTACCACTATGTTAAAGTAGAATATGTCACGAAAAAACAATCTCGGAATCAGAATGATAACTAAAAGCATTCCAGAGTTATTAATGTTTAACGTGACAGTGGTCAGATGTGCAAAAAACGCTCCGGTCCTTAAGGCCAAAATGGGCTCCGTCCTGAAGGGGTTAATGAAATTTATCTTTTTTATAACAACATTTTTATACATTTTTAAACAGGGATCAATTTATATGTAGCCAACAATAATAAAAATGTAGCATGTGTGGTTTTCACATAAAATTTTTTTTTTTAGGTAGTACTACTACTCCCAGCATGAAACACACTGTTCCATGAAGGGAGTAGTAGTACCTGTACTAATTGACAGATCGCCACAGGTCTGTTGCGATCCTCCGTATATATACACCTATTCATATTTCCTGCAGAGAGCTGTGATTGGCCAGAAGGTTCCAGCCAATAACAACTCTCTGTGGGAAATATTAATAGGTGTATATATACGTAAGTGCAGGGGACCATAGAAGAGCGGCCGCTGAATCTATACATTATACAGGAGGATCACAGCGGGTGTCAGGAGTGACATCCGCTGTGATCTTTCCTTAACTGCAAGTACTACTACTACCAACACGGAGAACACTCTGCCCTATGCTGGGAGCTGTAGTACCTGCATTAATAGACAGATCCCAACAGGTGTCAGAAGTTACACTCGCTGCGATCTGTCTATTAATGCAGGTACTACAGCTCCCAGCAGGGAGCAAAGTGTGCTCCATGTGGGAAGTAGTAGTACCTGCAGTTAAGGACAGATCACAGCAGGTATCACTCCTGACACCCGATGCGATCGTCCTATCTATTGCACAGATGCAGAGCGGTTCTCTACAGCGCTCGCATCTCTGCACTTTACTCCAGCCAGTGATGTGAATAAAACATCACTCATTCATATTTCCCTCTGAGATGATTGGCTGCGACCATCCGGCCAATCAACACTCTGGGCGGAAAATATGAATAAGTGAGGTGAATTTCTATTCACATCACTGGCCGTCCAGAGTATAGTGCAGAGATGCGAGGGCTGTGTAGAGCCGCTCCCCATCTCTGCTATATTATGGACGATCCCATCAGGTGTCATGAGTGACACCCAGGGCGATCTGTCTAATTAGTACAGGTACTACTACTCCCATCATGGAATAGTCTGTTCCATGCTGGGAGTAGTAGTACTACCTAAAAATGTAAAAAAAATATAGAAATAGAGTTTGGTACCCAACAAATTTTGGGAAAAAATACGCCAAAGGTGGCAAAAAAAGGCAAATTCCACACAAAGGTATAAATGCCAGAAAAAAACGACAGAAAAATGCTCTTAGAGCAGATACAATGGACATGTTTACTAAAATATGGGAACCTTGGTTTTCTTCTTCGTATGCCCCAGATTTGACCTACCATTTATCCCTCTGATATTGCTTGGGATATTATCTATATGTTTCCCCCCCTGTTCGTCCTCCCCTCCTCCTAGTCTAGTCTGTCTCCCCTTCCCCCCCCCCCCCTCCATGATTCTGGATTCTTTAGGATACCTTTTGTATTTCCTTTTTTTTTTTCTTCTACATTTGATTGATTTTCTTTTATTTTCTTATTCCTATAGCGCCCTGCTATGCGCAGGTTTTCTTGCATTTCGTTGTATTGCCATGCTTGTTTATTCTTGTCAATAAATACATCTTTTGACACTAAAAAACGCCAGAAAAAATGAAGGGAAAAACAATGGCAGCTTTTCTGGCATTTCTAAGCCTAAAAATAGATGCAACTACCGCAAGACTGTAATGTCCATGGAGCCCTGGTGTAATGCAGAGTCAAAATACTATCTCAAGCAATGGGTCTGATGTGCAGAACCGACAGCTGTCAATTTGAAGCATCAGATCTGTGGTCAGGCCAGCACTTACTGCTGTAAAATGGACATAATACCGTATATACTCGAGTATAAGCCGACCCGAATATAAGCCGAGGCCCCTAATTTCACCCCAAAAACCAAGGAAAAGTTATTGATTCGACTATAAGCCTAGGGTGGGAAATACATCATCCCCCCATGTCATCATCCCCCCCTGTCATCATCCCCCCCTGTCATCATCCCCCCTTCATCATCCCCCTGTCATCACCCCCCCCTTCATCATCCCCCCCTTCATCATCACCGCCTGTCATCATCCCCTCCCTGTCATCATCCAGACCACTGTCATCATCCCCCCCCCCTTCATCATCACCGCCTGTCAATCCCTTCATCAGTGGTCTTCAACCTGCGGACCTCCCGATGTTGCAAAACTACAACTCCCAGCATGCCCGGACAGCCATCGGCCTTCATCATCATCCAGACCCCCCTTTAGTTTTCCACTCACCTCCCCTCAGCGGGAAGGAAGGGTGAGCTGTTCCAGGCCATCTATGCTGCAGGGACCGTCCGGTGGGGAGGGTTAGTCGTTCCGGACTGTCCATCTTCACCTGGAGGCCCTCTTCTCCTCTCCAGGCCCGGCCCCGGACTAGTGACGTTGCCTTGACGACGACGCACAGGGAGGTTCATGCGCAGGGATGGACGTCCCTGTGCGTTGTCATTAAGCTAATGTCACTAGTCCGGGGCCGGCCCAGAGCCGAGAAGAGGGCCTCCAGGTGAAGATGGACAGCCCGGAACGACTAACCCTCCCCATCAGACGGTCCCTGCAGCATAGATGGCCCGGAACAGCTCACCCTTCCTTCCCACCGAGGGGAGGTGAGTAGAAAACTAAAGGGGGGGTCTGGATGATGACGAAGGCCACAGTGGTCTTCAACCTGTGGACCTCCAGGTGTTTCAAAACTACAACTCCCAGCATGCCCGGACAGCCGATGGCTGTCCGGGCATGCTGGGAGTTGTAGTTTTGCAACATCTGGAGGTCCACAGGTTGAAGACCACTGAGAAGGGATTGACACTCGAGTATAGGGATTGACACTCGAGTATAAGCCGAGGGGGGCGTTTTCTGCAGGAAAAATCGTGCTGAAAAACTTGGCTTATACTCGAGTATATATGGTAATTGTATCTAAATGACTCTGATGCGAACCTGGTGTGGTAGAGGGTGTGATGCGGGGCAGATGGAATTACCCTACGGGCAGATGGCCTTAACCCCTTGTGTTCGTGACGCCAGGGTGTGGTTTGTCCTCAATACTAACCGGCCTTGGCTGCTGGACTGACTTGAGGTCTCTTATGGACTCCAGACACACTCTTGGATGTGACTTTGCTGCAACTCAGCATAAGCAGGAAGACCCAGGGCTTATATGGGGGAGACTCTGAGGGGTCCCATAGGTCACATGGTCACTGATACCTCACTGGGTTACACTCACATGACAACTGGTAATCACATGTTAAAAATTCCCAAAGCTATAACACCTTTTATAAACATTATACAATATAATACAGGCAAGAAATATATATACAAGGGGACAGGTGTAGGGGTCACTGTAGGGAGGCTGCCGGACAGGGTAGCAGGGGTACAACTTCTGTACTAGGCCACCGCACTGGTCTTACATTTGTGTCACACACACGGATTTAGGGAATATTTATGCACCAGAAATACATGTTGTCGTTGATGTCTGGGGAGCCGCAGCCGAGATCGCAGGGGTCCCCAGCGGTGGGTCCGCGCGATCAGACATCTTATCCTCTGGATAGGGGATAATATATTTAGAGGCGGAGTACCCCTTTAAACCTTTTACTTTTTTTCTGTGTTATCCTTAGTATTTTGATGCCACCACTAGGTGGCCTCCTTCCCGCTCGTCGCTGCCATCTTGCTTTTTCCCTACACTTTGGGTACCGGCCATAAAGCAAGTTAGTACCCAGTATAGGAAACTGAGCACAGAGCACAGTCTCCTATCTCCTGAAGTCAGCAGGCTGTGGGCACTCCCATGGCTGAGCAGTGGTCCTGAGAGAGGAGGAAGGTTACAACGCGGCGCATAATCACTGTAAACGGAAAACAACTCTCCACTCTCCTGGATGAAAACAGCGTGAGCACAATGCCAGTGCCGCAGCTTGCTTGAAACAGGCTGATAAAGTCAGAAGAATTAGATTAAACAGCCTGGAAGGGGAGGAAAGAAAGGTTTGGTAGTAGGGTCTTTCATCCCCCTTCTTGGGCCAGTCGAGATTTTCCGGTTGGCAAGTGCTGAGACCAATTAATACTGAGCTTACAAAAGGTGTAACCAAGTCTGCACTGAGGGACCGTGAGGAACATCTGATGAGAGTGTGAGACCTGGGCAGCCTCAAAAAGGGGACATTTGCCTTGTGTGAGTAACACATTTGTCTGACTTTTTTTGGGTGACTGGTAGTAAGTCACCTGTACACAGATTCTGTGTATTTAGCTTGGCAAGCAGGATTTATTTTGTATTCATTTTGTTACAAAAAAATAAAGACAGGAGAAACCCATGTGAACATTACTTCTGTGTCCCTGTCTCTGACAGCTATGTTGCTGCTACTTGACTGATTCTACAGAGCTAACGCCACGGGCATTGCAGAACACAACAAATTCTGCCAATGTCGTCTCTTCTCTTATATTCCTTATATGTACAGCCATCAAATACCTGTCTCTACTATGGAAATGTATTTAAAGTTGGGATACACACAGGCTGGCAGGTCGATAACCGCAGCTTGTGTATGTAAACCTCTGGCAACCAAATTCCCACAGGGACTGTTCAGTGAATGATCCACTCGGCATCAATTATCATAACAGCTCCAGTCATTCAACATTATTGATCCATCCGTCAGATCTCCATCAAATGTTTCCTCCATATAGCTGAAGTGGTTAGCTAGTTTTGCATTCAGAGTCCTACTGATGTGTCAGAGCTTAAAGGGGTACTCCGCCTCTAGACATCTTAGGTGCAGTATAGTTCCCCCACATTAGGTTGGCAGTATAGTTCCCCCACATTAGGTTGTTGTTCCCCCACATTAGGTTGGCAGTATAGTTCCCCTACATTAGGTGCAGTATAGTTCCCCACATTAGGTTGGCAGTATAGTGCCCCACATTAGGTGCAGTATAGTTCTCCACATTAGGTGCAGTATAGCTCCCCACATTAGGTGCAGTACAGTTCCCCCACATTAGGTACGCAGTACAGTTCCCCCACATTAGGTGCAGTACAGTTCCTCCACATTAGGGGCAGTAGGGTTCCCCCACATTAGGTGTGCAGTATAGTTCCCCCACATTAGGTGCAGTATAGTTCCCCACATTAGGTGCAGTATAGTTCCCCCACATTAGGTTCAGTATAGTTCCCCCACATTAGGTGCAGTATAGCTCTCCACATTAGGTGCAGTATAGTTCCCCCACATTAGGTGCCATATAGTTCCCCACATTAGGTGCAGTATAGTTCCCCCACATTAGGTGCAGTATAGCTCTCCACATTAGGTGCAGTATAGTTCCCCCACATTAGGTGCCATATAGTTCCCCACATTAGGTGCAGTATAGTTCCCCCACATTAGGTGCAGTATAGCTCTCCACATTAGATTGGCAGTATAGTTCCCCCACATTAAGTGTAGTATAGTTCCCCCACAGACATACAGCCTCCAGCCATATACAGTGTATGGATGGAGGCTGTATGTCTGTGTACTGCCCCACTTCAGTGTTCCGACCACTGCTCCGGGGTCACAATCTACTGCTATGGCCTATAGACCATAGCAGTAGGTCCTGGGACTGGAGGAGCGGTGGTCGGAACACTGAAGATGACGTACAACATACAGGTAACTTACCATGCGGCGCATCCTCTTCCTCGCTGCTCCGCTCTGCTGTTGCTATGGGCGCCCGCACGGGACGTCAGTGTCGTCCCTGGGTGCCTTATCTCCTGGCGGCCCCTGCGTTTTTAAAGTTAATGCGGGGGGCCGCCGCAGAGAGGTAACGAGACATCCTTGTGTCCTGAAAAGATCTTTCGGGACACAGGGATGTCCAGAATGTGACGGGGGCCCCTGCGGGCTGCTTAGTGGCGCCCATGGATCCCCCCCCCCCACCCCTGGGTTTGATTAGGGTGTGCCCAGACACACCCGACACACCCCGTGCGCACGCCTATGGCTTCTCCCCATCTTCGGCCGGCCTGTTACGCTGCGAGCTGTGTCGGATGCCCGGGGCCCCTGTTGCTATGGCGCCCTGTGTGGCCACACAGCTCGACAACCCCTAAGGCCGGCCCTGCACAGAGGGTGCGATGGATTTGGTTATGCCACGGCATGGACCATGCCGGCACAGGTCCCAGCATGGCAATTACCAGCCGGTGGCAGCCCTCGGGGCCCTGGACCCTTACTGGGGTACCAGCTGTGCCCCCCCTGATTATCTTAACCTCCAAGGAGGAGTAGGTTTTCCAGTAAGGGTAGAGCTGTTTCAAGACCTTTTCTGTGTTCGCTGATCTATTTGAGGTCTACAATCTGATCAGCCTGTCTACCAAGTCGGGGAGGACTACCCTAAACGTGTCTGATTGTCTTGACCACCAGAGGAGTGAGTAAAGTGGAGCCCTATCGGCCATCTTGCAGCACAGTTAACCACCCATGAATATTCTCATCCAGTAGTTTTTTTTTGTAATTTGGACTTGGAAGTTTCCTAAACTGTATCTAAGCTGCTAAAAAAGCTCTATTTCAAGGGGCAGTGACCAGATCTGCATTCTTCTTGGTTGTAAATGTGATGAAAAAATTTAATACGCATCTGTAAAGTGAGAGCGACGTAAAACGCGATTATTGTGCAATAATCAAGACGTGATTCTCAAGTATAGTGCCGCTGGTCACTTATGTAACACAAAGGCCCATGTATCTTCCAGAACGGCTAAAAGTGTTAATGCATTAAGCAAAATTGTGCACAGATGTGTACCATATAAATATATGTAAAGGTGGAGAAATTCCGTTTTTTTGTTTTGTTTGTTTTTTTATTAAAGGGGTACTCCACTGAAAACATCTTATCCCCTATCCAAAGGAACTCCGGGCCAGCAGCAGAGGTATAAGGAACACAGAAGCTTGGAGCTTCCGCATTCGTGACGTCACACCACTCCCCCTCCATTCATGTCTAGTACATAGTCGTCCCGCCTCCTCGCATAGACGTGAACGGAGGGGGCATGGCGACTGTCATAGCTCCGTGCACCAAATGACAGAGGTGCTGCAGCGGAGATCTCGGGAGTCCCCAGCGGTGAGACCTCCCGCAATGTAACATCTTATCCCCTATCCTTTAGATAGGGGATAAGATGTTTTCAGTGGAGTACCCCTTTAAGGGTCAGCAGGGTCACCTGCACTAATCTTAATAAACAGGTGACCCTGTTTCTAACGCTTCTTATCAGACGAAAATTGTTGCAACTGTTTCGAAGATATTCGCCCCATCATGAAATATTTACAGAAGGGGTGGAGTTATTGGCCAAAAGGGGCGGGGTTATTGTCCAAGGTGGGTGGAAGAAAGCTGCACACATACAGTAGCAGCTGCCTCCATTGCAGTTAGGAAGAAATTACCATGTTAGCAACAAGATAAATATTTCTGGAACAGCTGCACCGATTTTCACCCAGTAAGAAGTGTTAGAAACAGGGTCACCCGCACTATACACCTGTATATTTAGGTTAGTACCGGTGACCCTGCTGTTTCCATTTATGGCATGTTAACACAGGTCAATTTAGAAGTGAGTTTCCTGCTGAAAGTTTGAACCGCGGGGGGTTTTCTGCGGCGGATTTTCCACAGCAAATCTTCCTCAGCTGAAAATCTGCAGTAGATTGCATTGACTTTGTGGTGAGGGTGTGATGATGGTAGATGGAATTACCCTAGGAGCAGATGGCATTAACGCCTTGTGTTCGTGACGCCAGGGCACGGTTTATCCTCTACACCACCTGAAGGTATACCGCTGGATCCTGGGCTAGGCACGGGGGCAAATAATGACTCCGACGCCAAGTTACGGAACAACGGCAGCTTTACTGAGTCAGACAGATGTAACAGTCTAGCTTGGCTAGGCCCAAGGAGGTGACCAGTGACTTCAGAGACCACAGGGCTTGCTGGGACTTGTAGTGGACTTGTACAATTTGATGCAGGACCATGCTGACTTCATACAGAATACTTGACTGACTTAACTAGACTGACTTTACCCTGTTTATAGCTTACCAGGCTTTGACTTGGATCTGGGGGGTAGTGGACTTGTGGATCCGTGGCTGCGGTAGACTTTAGGCCTCCAATGGACTCCAGACACACACCTAGGACCTGACCTTTCTGCACTCAAGAGCATAAGAGACTGAGGAACCTGCACCCAGGGTTTATATGGGGGAGACTCGGGAGGGGTCCCATAGGTCACCCTGTAGGTCACATGTCACTGGTACCTTCCTTAGTTACAATCACATAGCAACATTACTTAAAGGTATGTAACAATATATATAAATTACCTTGAATAACATAGGCACTTAGTACTATTTATGGTATGGGACATAGGTAAAGGGGGGGCCCAGGGGTCACTGAATGGAGTCTGCCTGACAGGGCAGCAAGGGTACAGGGGTGCAACTCCTATATTGGGACCACCACAACTTCAATGGCTCAAACTCGCAGCAGGAAGCTGGCTTCTGGATCTAAATCCACCCATGTGAATTCTAAGGTCGGGTTCACACAGCGGATCAGTTCAGAAATGCGTTGCTGTAGGGGCAGTGACTGCCCTTGGGATCTCCGGCCTATGGGCAGGGTCACACTAGGCACATCCGCAGCGTATTTCATGCTGTGGATGAGCCGACAGCAGTCACAGAGGGACTGAAGTGCGAGCACTGCAGTACCTCTGTGACTGCCGTCAGCGCATCTGCAGCTTGAAATACACTGCGGATGTGCCCAGTGTGACCCTGCCCTAAATGTATAATGACCTACATCCCTGTACTGTTCTTCTCCCCCTTGGATCTGATCACTTTGACCCTGCGCACACTTTCCCACAATCCCCATTATTTGCATAGACAGTATGGTACATTTTCAGAAATGCTTGTACAGTATATTGGAAATATATTTGTAACTGCAACCACCTGTGAGTTGTGACACAACCCTGTTTACTTACATTACCTGCGATCAGGGGTCAAGTCCTGGGAAAAAAATGTGGGAACTCACAAAAAATTTCTACTCAAGGGCTGGTCCTGCATAACTCCTTGTAATGGGAACAATGTTTCTGCTGTTGAAAAAGTGCCGGAAATCCGTTCCCACACGTTCCTGCAGTACTTGAGCCATGACTGTGATGCGGTCTATTTCTCGTACCCGTGTGTCTCATCAATTGAAGTCCTCTAAATACCAAATCCATAGAGAAAGCTCCATCAGAAGTGCCAGAGATGTCCCCAGTACAGTACTTTGGAACCAAAGTTCTATAGTGTTTGCTAGAGGTGCTGATGAAGAGGACAGAGCACTCGAAACGAGTTGTCCAACCAAATAAACCTTTATTGTTTTACTATATACTTTTAGGAAAATTTGGGTATAGACAGGATTTTCCTTTAAAGTCTGGAGTGCACTTTCTTGACGTCCATCTATCTGCTGAGGCTCCCGAGTTTCTTCTGGGTTTCTGAGGTTTACCAATGGGTCTATCCTTGAGAGGTGTTATGCAGACAGTGATGTACATAGAAGCAAGGGGGTCCCGTCGTAAATATCAAAAAGGGTCTGGTATTTATTTCCCCTTTCTTTCCATGACCCATTGGTCCATACTCTCCACCATTAATTTGCTGACAATGCCCTTCTTTGGGGCAAGGAGTTCTGCACAGCTTCTTACCAATAGAAAACGCAATGGAAGCAACTAGGATGGGCCCCCTCGCTCCAAGGGTCCCATAAGAAGCAGCATGGCCTGCTATTATGGTACATGTTGATCTAAATCCTCCCAGTGGTGGTGGGATTGACTCAGGTGTCGGAAGGCCTTGTGTTCAGCAAACAGATACATTTATTACCCACAATGCAACGCATTTTGCGGTTACCAACGGCTTCATCAGGTGATAATATGGTACATACACCCTTTCTTGCAGAGTTTCAATCACAGAACCCAAATGATGTGAAGCTCTGGCCATTTGCTTCAGCAGAACAAACATAGCCCATAGTACATTTACTCACCACAGAATCGGTTTATACTACCGCACTATCCTGCCCCACAAATAAATCATATACCGCATGAAGTACACCAAACAGATTGATAAAAGCCTATAGCTTTTGCCAGTATTCTGATATATACCAGCGTACATCAGATAATACTTGTGAAGAATGCATTACTGTTTAAACTCCACTGCCGGGGCGTAGAGATATTTTTACCCCTGCGTATTGCCTAGGGAGGAAAGATGGCACAATGTTTTTTTTACAGGATATACATTAGCTGTGTTACATTTCAAGGGGTAATCCGGAGGGAAAAAAGTTTTGAAATCCATTGGTGCCAGAAAGTTATACAGATTTGTAAATTACTTCTATCTAAAAATCTTAATCCTTCCAGTACTTATCAGTTGCTGTATGCTCCACAGGAAGTTGTGTAGTTCTTTCCAGTCTGACCACAGTGCTCTCTGCTGACACCGCTGTCCATGTCAGGAACTATCCAGAGCAGGAGCAAATCCCCATAGCAAACCACTCCTGCTCTGCTCTGCAGAGGTGGCAGCAGAGAGCACTGTGGTCAGAAAGGAAAGAACTACACATCTTCCTGTGGAGCATACAGCAGCTGATAAGTACTGGAAGGGTTAAGATTTTTACAAAGAAGTAATTTACAAATCTGTATCACTTTAAGGCACCGGTTGATTTGAATTTTTTTTTTTCCGTAGTACCACTTTAAGCTGTATAATAAAATATAAAAAGTGTTCTTTATACCTGGGGGTTACATGTGCTGTATTGCTCTAGACCAGTGTTTCCCAACCAGGGAGCCTCCAGCTGTTGCAAGACTACAACTCCCAGCATGTCTGGACAGGGGCATACTGGGAGTTGTAATCTTGCAACAGCAGGAAGCACACTGGTGGGGAAACACGGCTTTATACATTGACTATGTGTACATTTTGCATTATAATTTGTCATGTATGGTGTATATACACAATCACAACTGTACAGTTTACAAGCCCCGTTAGTGTAAAGGGACAGGATTCAGGACGTGACTGGCTCGGTTCCCGCAGCCTTCCATTACTCATACCTATCTGCATGAATATGCCGCCTGTCATCTGAAGGCTACCCTTGAATTTATTGCCCCTTGGGCCATTAACAAAATGAAAACTTCCTGAAATAGAAACCTGTATTGATTTTATTTTAATAAGTTCTATTGCCGCGGCGGGGTGCGCGCTCCTTCAATTACCGTAAAAGGCTTCGTGTTCATTACTTATTACATTAACGGAGATGGCGGTGACTGCTTCGAAATTATGGGACTAAGAAGGAGGAACAGGGAAGGATATATAAGGCTCCGACTATGTGCACACGACGGAATTTCCGTGCGGAATTCTGCTGAACAATTCCGCTGGAAGTTCCGCCAGGGTTAAACTGCCTATTAATTCCAATGGGATTCCACAGTCCCATCTAGACAGCGAAATTTCCACAGCGCGCATTCCTTAAAAATATTTAGAGATCAGTCTTATATTTAGCAGAATTCCCAGGCGGGAACCTATTGGGGGAGATTTATCAAAACCCGTCCAGAGGAAAAGTTGCTGAGTTGCCCATAGCAACCAATCAGATCGCTGCTTTCATTTTTAACAAGACCTCTGCAAAATGAAAGCAGTGATCTGATTGGTTGCTATGGGCAACTCAGCAACTTTTCCTCTGGAAAGGTTTTGATAAATCTCTCCCCCCCAATGAGATCAATGAAGCTTGAATTTTGGCAGAATTCTGTGTTCTGAGAACATAGAAATTCAGCTGAGTGTCTGTCGCAATTCCACAGAAATTCGGTCACAAGCTTTGCTGAACGGAATTTCTGGTGAATTGCAGAACATTCGCCGTTGGAACAGAGGGGACGATTTATCAAAACCTGTCCAAAGGAAACGTTGCCCATAGCAACCAATCAGCTCACTTCTTTCATTTTTAACAAGGCCTCTGCAAAATATAAGAAGCGATCTGATTGGTTGCTATGGGCAACTTTTCCTCCGGACAGGTTTTGATAAATCTCCCCTATAAGCCTTATACATGGCAGACATGTTGCAGAGATTTTTTAGGCTATATTCACATGGGCAATTTTCCGTGCGAACATAGCCCTGACAGAGGAGCGCCAGCAGAATGGGATTCTGCTGCTGCCCAATCTCCGTGCGGAGTTCTAATGCGAAATTCCGCATGCCTTAGACACAGCCACAGACACAGCCTTAGAATGTGGTTTGCAGAAATCTATGCATTAAAGGGGTACTTCGGTGAAAAAAAAAATTTCAAATCAACTGGTGACAGAAAGTTAAACAGATTTGTAAATTACTTCTATATAAAAATCCTAATTCTTCCAGTACTTATCAGCTGCTGTATGCTCCACAGGAAGTTGTGTAGTTCTTTCCAGTCTGACCACAGTGCTCTCTGCTGGCACCTCTGTCCATATCTGGAACTGTCCAGAGTAGGAGAGGTTTGCTATGGGGATTTGCTCCTACTCTGGACAGTTCCTGACATGGACAGAGGTGTCAGTACAATGTAGCACCCTCTTGTTTTCTTTAATGGGATTCTTCTCCACTGTGCACATGGTAGGAATATAAATTCCGGCCCCCGACGAAAGAGTGAACATGTTTATTACCTTAGGCGGAGTTCTGTGCAGACTGTATTGCTGTCAGTAGTGAGGGTACATGTCCGTGCGGTCCTATCACTGAAACTGTGAGCGGATCCGTGAAATAAACTATAAAGGATATGTTTACACGATGGAATGTGTGCAGAATTTTGCCGGAAGGCCCGATGAAGCACTAATCAGTGTGAAACAGGCTGTCATCTCTTTGATACACCTCCCTTGTACTGCCTCTCCCCCCGTGTATATATGTGAGTATTATGATCCAATAAAGACCAATTGCTGGAACTGGTCAGTGCCGCTATTCATTTCTTTACATGGATTTTATGGATTACCTTCTACGCTAGCAGAGCACCACGATCAGCTGTATATTAACTCCTTAAGGACGCCGCCTTTTTATTTTTTACCTATCTGACCAAGCCCAATTTATTCAATCTGGCATGTGTCTGTTTAAGTTGTAATAACATTGAAATACTTTTATTGAGCGAAGCGATTTTGAGTGTTTTTTTTGTGACATATGGTACTTTACATTAGTGGTAAATCTTTGTTGATACATGCAGCATTTTTTGAGAAAAACTCTAAAATAATGTGAAAATTTTGAAAATTGCCCCCTACTGGTTTGACTTTGGGTCAAACTTGGGAGCGGAGTTTTAGTATTCCCCTGGTTTTTCACCCGTTATCTAACTCCAGTATACGAAAGCTGACTTCTGCTGTAGGGGAGAGACCAGGTCACTACCTTAAGAGTGGTCCTGGTTAGGTAGTGACTGGCCTGGCTTGCCAGAACACCAAGGTGCCAAGCATCTAGAATACAGGCAAGAGGGGTTAGCTGATGCTGTAGGTGGTAGTAGCTCAGCAAAGCAGTACTAAATAGCAAAGCTGAGTTGGTGTTATAGCAGAGCTGAGAAGCTCAGATGCAGCCAGGTATTGCAGTGTTGGTACGAAAAGAGGCATGGTCGACAATCCAGGTCATGCACTGGAGAAGCAACAAGGTACAACAGGATCACTAGTAAACAAGCTACAATATTGCTTAGGCAGCAGGACATAGGTGGAGCATAAGTGGTGCCTGACAGCGACTGGTGAGGGTCACTTTAGCAAAGCAAACACTGACACTTTATGTTACAGTCAGTGCTTGCGCTGCCCCTTGAGGCCAGAGCAGGAACTTCAGTAATCTTAAAAGTATCAGAAGTAAGTCCAGAGGAGAAAGCCCAAGGTCTACAATGAAGACATGGAGCAGAGAATGCGTCTCGGAGCTGGTGAGTGCCAGGACACACAGTACGCCGGTGGATGCCAACCACCGGCATTACAAATATTATTTTTTTTTTACCAAAACTGTAGGTGTGATTTTGGCCTAAAGCTTCTCATTGTACTCAGCTGAGCTTTAACTGTGTGCTTTTACTTTGTCAGGTTGTTCCTCAGGTTAACCTGACCTCAGTGTCACAGATGAGACAAGTTTCAATAAAAAGATTTTGTAAATACGATCTGTCAGCTGTATTTGCTGCTAAGAGCTGCAGACATGGTTAGATAGTTGTTTGGGTATAAAAACAAACTAAGGGTGGGTTCACACTACGTTTTCTCCCATACGGGAGCGCATACGGCAGGGGGGAGCTAAAACCTTGCGCTCCCGTATGCCTTCGTATGCGCTCCCATATGTAATTCATTTCAATGAGCCGGCCGGAGTGAAACGTTCGGTCCGGTCGGCTCATTTTTGCGCCGTATGCGCTTTTACAACCGGACCTAAAACTGTGGTCAACCACGGTTTTAGGTCCGGTCGTAAAAGCGCATACGGCGCAAAAATGAGCCGACCGGACCGAATGTTTCACTCCGGCCGGCTCATTGAAATGAATGACACACGGGAGCGCATACAAAGGCATACGGGAGCACAAGGTTTTAGCTCCCCCCTGCCGTATGCGCTCCCGTATGGGAGAAAACGTAGTGTGAACCCAGCCTAACTCTCCTGGAGCCGATGGTTCTTGCCAAACTTAAAAAATCTACTTTTTATTTCTTAGCTCAGTGTCAAGCAGGTGGAGCCAAGCTGATCAAGTGCCACAGCCTGGCACACCTCCTCACTCACCCTCACCTCCCAGCACCTTCTTAATTTTACCTAAAGAGCCTTGTACATCAATCAAGGAGAAGCTGGGAGGGGGTGATCAAAAAGGCGTACAAGAAGGTGGCACTTCAGCAGCTTGGCCCTTGACTGAGAAATAAAAAGGTTATTGGCAACCACCATTATCTCCAGGAAAGATGCAGATTGTTTTTATACGTTAAAGGTACTGTTACGCCGAGCGCTCCGGGTCCCCGCTCCTCCCCGGAGCGCTCGCTACACTCTCGCTACTGCAGCGCTCCGGTCAGATCCACTGACCCGGTGCGCTGCGATACCGCCTCCAGCCGGGATGCGATTCGCGATGTGGGTGGCGCCCGCTCGCGATGCGCACCCCGGCTCCCGTACCTGACTCGCTCTCCGTCGGTCCTGTCCCGGCGCGCGCGGCCCCGCTCCCTAGGGCGCGCGCGCGCCGGGTCTCTGCGATTTAAAGGGCCACTGCGCCGCTGATTGGCGCAGTGGTTCTAATTAGTGTGTTCACCTGTGCACTCCCTATTTATACCTCACTTCCCCTGCACTCCCTCGCCGGATCTTGTTGCCATTGTGCCAGTGAAAGCGTTCCTTGTGTGTTCCTAGCCTGTGTTCCAGACCTCCTGCCGTTGCCCTTGACTACGATCCTTGCTGCCTGCCCCGACCTTCTGCTACGTCCGACCTTGCTTCTGTCTACTCCCTTGTACCGCGCCTATCTTCAGCAGTCAGAGAGGTTGAGCCGTTGCTAGTGGATACGACCTGGTCACTACCGCCGCAGCAAGACCATCCCGCTTTGCGGCGGGCTCTGGTGAAAACCAGTAGTGACTTAGAACCGGTCCACTAGCACGGTCCACGCCAATCCCTCTCTGGCACAGAGGATCCACCTCCTGCCAGCCGGCATCGTGACAGTTAGTGTTGAGCGGCATAGGCCATATTCGAATTCGCGAATATTCGCGAATATCTGGACGAATATTCGTCATATATTCGCGGATATTCGCATATTCGTTACATTCTCATTTTATTTTCGTTTATGCGAAAATTCGCATATGCGAAAATTGGCATGTGGAAATTAGCATATACAAAATTCGCATATGTGAAAATTCGCATATGCTGATATTAGCATATGCTAATATTCGCATATGCGAATTTTCGCACGCCAGTCTCACACAGTAGTATTACAGCCTTCTTTACACCACACAAGCTGGAAACAGAGAGGGGTGATCACTGTGATGTGTACTGTGAAGAAGAAAAAAAAAAAAAAAAAACGAATATTCGTAATTACGAATATATAGCGCTATATTCGCGAAATTCGCGAATTCGCGAATATGCGATATTCGCGAATAATATTCGAATTGCGAATATTCGCGAGCAACACTAGTGACAGTAGATCCGGCCATGGATCCCGCTGAAGTTCCTCTGCCAGTTGTCGCCGACCTCACCACGGTGGTCGCCCAGCAGTCACAACAGGGCAACAAGGCCACCAGCTGTCTCAACTGACCGTGATGCTACAGCAGCTACTACCACAGCTTCAGCAATCATCTCCTCCGCCAGCTCCTGCACCTCCTCCGCAGCGAGTGGCCGCTCCAGGCCTACGACTATCCTTGCCGGATAAATTTGATGGGGACTCTAAATTTTGCCGTGGCTTTCTTTCCCAATGTTCCCTGCACTTGGAGATGATGTCGGACCAGTTTCCTACTGAAAGGTCTAAGGTGGCTTTCGTAGTCAGCCTTCTGTCTGGGAAAGCTCTGTCATGGGCCACACCGCTCTGGGACCGCAATGACCCCGTCACTGCCTCTGTACACTCCTTCTTCTCAGAAATTCGAAGTGTCTTTGAGGAACCTGCCCGAGCCTCTTCTGCTGAGACTGCCCTGTTGAACCTGGTCCAGGGTAATTCTTCCGTTGGCGAGTACGCCGTACAATTCCGTACTCTTGCTTCAGAACTATCCTGGAATAATGAGGCCCTCTGCGCGACCTTTAAAAAAGGCCTATCCAGCAACATTAAAGATGTTCTGGCCGCACGAGAAATCCCTGCTAACCTACATGAACTCATTCATCTAGCCACTCGCATTGACATGCGTTTTTCCGAAAGGCGTCAGGAGCTCCGCCAGGATATGGACTTTGTTCGCACGAGGCGTTTTCTCTCCCCGGCTCCTCTCTCCTCTGGTCCCCTGCAATCCGTTCCTGTGCCTCCCGCCGTGGAGGCTATGCAGGTCGACCGGTCTCGCCTGACACCTCAAGAGAGGACACGACGCCGCATGGAGAATCTCTGCCTGTACTGTGCCGGTACCGAACACTTCCTGAAGGATTGTCCTATCCGTCCTCCCCGCCTGGAAAGACGTACGCTGACTCCGCACAAGGGTGAGACAGTCCTTGATGTCAACTCTGCTTCTCCACGTCTTACTGTGCCTGTGCGGATATCTGCCTCTACCTTCTCCTTCTCTACTATGGCCTTCTTGGATTCCGGATCTGCAGGAAATTTTATTCTGGCCTCTCTCATCAACAGGTTCAACATCCCGGTGACCAGTCTCGCCAGACCCCTCTACATCAATTGTGTTAACAATGAAAGATTGGACTGTACCATACGTCTCCGCACGGAGCCCCTCCTAATGTGCATCGGACCTCATCACGAGAAAATTGAGTTTTTGGTCCTCCCCAATTGCACTTCCGAAATTCTCCTTGGACTATCCTGGCTTCAACACCATTCCCCAACCCTGGATTGGTCCACTGGAGAGATCAAGAGTTGGGGCCCCTCTTGTTTCAAGGACTGCCTTAAACCGGTTCCCAGTACTCCTTGCCGTGACTCTGTGGTTCCCCCTGTAACCGGTCTCCCTAAGGCCTATATGGACTTTGCGGATGTTTTTTGCAAAAAACAAGCTGAGACTCTACCTCCTCACAGGCCTTATGACTGTCCTATTGACCTCCTCCCGGGCACTACTCCACCCCGGGGCAGAATTTATCCTCTCTCTGCCCCAGAGACTCTTGCTATGTCTGAGTACATCCAGGAAAATTTAAAAAAGGGCTTTATCCGCAAATCCTCCTCTCCTGCCGGAGCCGGATTTTTCTTTGTGTCCAAAAAAGATGGCTCCCTACGTCCTTGCATTGACTACCGCGGTCTTAATAAAATCACGGTAAAGAACCGCTACCCCCTACCTCTCATCTCTGAACTCTTTGATCGCCTCCAAGGTGCCCACATCTTTACCAAACTGGACTTAAGAGGTGCTTATAATCTCATCCGCATCAGAGAGGGGGATGAATGGAAAACGGCATTTAACACTAGAGATGGACACTTTGAGTATCTGGTCATGCCCTTTGGCCTGTGCAACGCCCCTGCCGTCTTCCAAGACTTTGTTAATGAAATTTTTCGTGACCTCTTATACTCCTGTGTTGTTGTATATCTGGACGATATCCTGATTTTTTCTGCCAATCTAGAAGAACACCGCCAGCATGTCCGTATGGTTCTTCAGAGACTTCGTGACAATCAACTTTATGCCAAGATGGAGAAATGTCTGTTTGAATGCCAATCTCTTCCTTTCCTAGGATACTTGGTCTCTGGCCAGGGACTACAAATGGATCCAGACAAACTCTCTGCCGTCTTAGATTGGCCACGCCCCTCCGGACTCCGTGCTATCCAACGTTTTTTGGGGTTCGCCAATTATTACAGACAATTTATTCCACATTTTTCTACCATTGTGGCTCCTATCGTGGCTTTAACCAAAAAGAATGCCAATCCTAAGTCATGGCCTCCTCAAGCGGAAGACGCCTTTAAACAGCTCAAGTCTGCCTTTTCTTCGGCTCCCGTGCTCTCCAGACCTGACCCATCTAAACCCTTCCTATTGGAGGTTGATGCCTCCTCAGTAGGAGCTGGAGCGGTCCTTCTACAAAAAAATTCTTCCGGGCATGCTGTTACTTGTGGTTTTTTTTCTAGGACCTTCTCTCCGGCGGAGAGGAACTACTCCATCGGGGATCGAGAGCTTCTAGCCATTAAATTAGCACTTGAGGAATGGAGGCATCTGCTGGAGGGATCAAGATTTCCAGTTATTATTTACACCGATCACAAGAACCTCTCCTATCTCCAGTCTGCCCAACGGCTGAATCCTCGCCAGGCCAGGTGGTCTCTGTTCTTTGCCCGATTTAATTTTGAAATTCACTTTCGGCCTGCCGATAAGAACATTAGGGCCGATGCTCTCTCTCGTTCCTCGGATGCCTCGGAAGTAGAGCTCTCTCCGCAACACATCATTCCTCCTGACTGCCTGATCTCCACTTCTCCAGCCTCCATCAGGCAAACTCCTCCAGGGAAGACCTTCGTCTCTCCACGCCAACGCCTCGGAATCCTCAAATGGGGTCACTCCTCCCATCTCGCAGGTCATGCGGGCATCAAGAAATCCGTGCAACTCATCTCTCGTTTCTATTGGTGGCCGACTCTGGAGACGGATGTCGTGGATTTTGTGCGAGCCTGCACTGTCTGTGCCCGGGATAAGACTCCTCGCCAGAAGCCCGCTGGTCTTCTTCATCCTCTGCCTGTCCCCGAACAGCCTTGGTCTCTGATTGGTATGGACTTTATTACAGACTTACCCCCATCCCGTGGCAACACTGTTGTTTGGGTGGTCGTTGATCGATTCTCCAAAATGGCACATTTCATCCCTCTTCCTGGTCTTCCTTCAGCGCCTCAGTTGGCAAAACAATTTTTTGTACACATTTTTCGTCTTCACGGGTTGCCCACGCAGATCGTCTCGGATAGAGGCGTCCAATTCGTGTCAAAATTCTGGAGGGCTCTCTGTAAACAACTCAAGATTAAATTAAACTTTTCTTCTGCATATCATCCTCAATCCAATGGGCAAGTAGAAAGAATTAACCAGGTCTTGGGTGATTATTTACGGCATTTTGTTTCCTCCCGCCAGGATGACCGGGCAGATCTTCTACCATGGGCCGAATTCTCGTATAACTTCAGAATCTCTGAATCTTCCTCCAAATCCCCATTTTTCGTGGTGTACGGCCGTCACCCTCTTCCCCCCCTCCCTACTCCCTTGCCCTCTGGTTTGCCCGCTGTGGATGAAATATCTCGTGATCTTTCCACCATATGGAAAGAGACCCAAAATTCTCTCTTACAGGCTTCATCACGCATGAAGAAATTTGCTGATAAAAAAAGAAGAGCTCCCCCCATTTTTTCTCCTGGAGACAAGGTATGGCTCTCCGCTAAATATGTCCGCTTCCGTGTCCCTAGCTACAAATCGGGACCACGCTATCTTGGTCCTTTCAAAATTTTGTGCCAGATTAATCCTGTCTCTTACAAACTTCTTCTTCCTCCTTCTCTTCGTATTCCTAATGCCTTTCACGTTTCTCTTCTTAAACCACTCATCATCAACCGTTTCTCTCCCAAACTTGTTTCTCCCACTCCTGTTTCCAGCTCCTCGGACATCTTCTCCGTAAAGGAGATACTGGCCTCCAAGAAGGTCAGAGGGAAAATTTTTTTTTAGTCGATTGGGAGGGTTGTGGTCCTGAAGAGAGATCCTGGGAACCTGAGGACAATATCCTAGACAAAAGTCTGCTCCTCAGGTTCTCAGGCTCTAAGAAGAGGGGGAGACCCAAGGGGGGGGGGTACTGTTACGCCGAGCGCTCCGGGTCCCCGCTCCTCCCCGGAGCGCTCGCTACACTCTCGCTACTGCAGCGCTCCGGTCAGATCCACTGACCCGGTGCGCTGCGATACCGCCTCCAGCCGGGATGCGATTCGCGATGCGGGTGGCGCCCGCTCGCGATGCGCACCCCGGCTCCCGTACCTGACTCGCTCTCCGTCGGTCCTGTCCCGGCGCGCGCGGCCCCGCTCCCTAGGGCGTGCGCGCGCCGGGTCTCTGCGATTTAAAGGGCCACTGCGCCGCTGATTGGCGCAGTGGTTCTAATTAGTGTGTTCACCTGTGCACTCCCTATTTATACCTCACTTCCCCTGCACTCCCTCGCCGGATCTTGTTGCCATTGTGCCAGTGAAAGCGTTCCTTGTGTGTTCCTAGCCTGTGTTCCAGACCTCCTGCCGTTGCCCCTGACTACGATCCTTGCTGCCTGCCCCGACCTTCTGCTACGTCCGACCTTGCTTCTGTCTACTCCCTTGTACCGCGCCTATCTTCAGCAGTCAGAGAGGTTGAGCCGTTGCTAGTGGATACGACCTGGTCACTACCGCCGCAGCAAGACCATCCCGCTTTGCGGCGGGCTCTGGTGAAAACCAGTAGTGACTTAGAACCGGTCCACTAGCACGGTCCACGCCAATCCCTCTCTGGCACAGAGGATCCACCTCCTGCCAGCCGGCATCGTGACAGGTACGTTCACACGTACAGGATCTGCAGCATATTTCTGCTGCATGTTTTGTGCAGCTGATTTTGCTACCCATTAACGTCAATAAGTAGCAAATATGCAGTGGATTTTGTATATGTAAACGCACCCTAAGGGTATGTTCACACGTGTATTTCCTGCTGCAGATCTGCTGTTGCAGATCTTGCTACGCATGTGTGAACATACCTTAAAGGGTACCTCTCATCAAAAAAACTTTTGATATATTATAGATTAATGTATGCAGAATAACTTTACAATTGCATGTTATTAAAAAATATGCTTCTTTCTATTTAATTTTCCACTTTGAAGAAATGACCACTAGGGGTCTCCCTACCAGTCCTGGCAGCAAGCATTTCAGACTCATGCTGGAGTCCTAAACACTACGAGCTGCCAGTCTGCTTTGTTCACAAAGGAGAACACTCAGAGCTGCCAGCCTGCTTTGTTCACAGCCTGTTTGGCTGTGAACAAAGCAGGCTGGCAGCTCTGAGTGTTTAGGACTCCAGCATGAGTCAGAAATGCTTGCTGACAGGACTGATCGGGAAAAATACAATAGAAAGAAGCATATTTTTCATTAACACGCTATTGGAAAGTTATTCAGCATTCATTAATCTAAAATATATCAAAAGTTTATTTGATGAGAGGTACCCTTTAACAGCTATCCAACCGTCTTTGCAGCTCTTACCAGCTAAAACAGCCGACACATTCTCTTTGATCCTTGATTTATTCATATTATGGTGCTAAAAATATTTGCTCCATAGGTTTTTATTAAACATTTTCTTTCTTTCTTGTTACACAGCTTGCTATTTTCCCACTACACATGTACACAGACTATGGGGGGCATTTATCAATGTTTGCTTATGTATTCCTTTTTTTAGTAAATTTTTTAACAATTTTTTTGCTTATGTGCGACTTATTTATCAACTGCTTTCAGCCTGTTGATAATTTTCTTTCACGTAAGCAAGTTTTATTTTTTTGCTTTGGTAGTAGCTTGTTCTGCTCCATGTCTGAGCTGGAGTAAATTTAGTAGCTTTTTTCATGTGATGCGACTTTTTTGCGACTTTTGCACTTTATAAATTTCTGACCACTGCAAGTCATTTTCTTTTTTCTACTTAAAAAAATGCGGGAGAGAAAATTTGCTTTTCTCGCTGTCTTTAAAAAAATCGTGCAGACGCAACCCCCTATATGATTCTCCTTTGCAGACTGCCTTATATCTGCTCTCCTCTCTATCTCCAGCCTGTGTGATCTGTCCTCCAGGGTTTCTCTCCCCTTATCTACTATCTGAGCTGGTGTTTTACCTATCTCTAGAGCTATGTCCACACACAATTTTTAGGGTGCATTAACACATTTTAGCTATACGGGGACAGGATCCAGCTGGGGGGGAGTGAAAACCTGGCGCTCCTGTATCCCAGCTGGACCCGGCCCCATCTCATTCATTTGAATGAGCCGACAGAGTCAGATAGTGACTTCGGCCGACTCATTTTTGCCCCGTATCCGGTTTTCTGACTGGACCTAAAACCGTGCTATACTATGGTTTTAGGTCTGGTCAGAAAACCGTATTCGGGGGAAAAATGAGCCGATCGGAGTCACTGTTTGACTCCGGTCTGCTCATCCAAATATATGAGAAGGGTGGGTCCGGCTGGGATACGGGAGCACCCAGTTTTCACTTCCCTCAGCCGGATCCGGTCCCTGTATAGCTAAAATGTGGTATGAATGCAGCCTTATCGACAATTAAATGTCTCAAAAGAAAAAAATATATATTTTATTTTATTATATTTTAGGCCTTTTTTTTGAGACTCTATTGTTTTTTGTTTTGTCTGACATTTTTTTGCCCCATTCTTTAACTATTCTTATGGCCCTTTTTTAACCTTATTTTTAGCCTGTAGCAAAAGCTATAGCCCACAAAAGGGGCATTTGCAATTGGAAGGTATTTCGGGCTGTTTACATCCCAAAATATGTTTTAAAATACTTTTTTAAAATAAGGTGTAGCTCACAACAGAAGGACCGAGGTAAATAAAGCTATAGCCGGACCCCACCGGCAGCAAAATAAAAATCTAGTCAAAGTAATAGCTTATACCTCTAGGACCTCCCCAACCTAGGTGCATAATGATGGAGGTGGAAATAAATGAAAATATAACAGCGTTACTCATATAACATTTTAATTAAATATAAATAAAATACATGTTATGAACAAATTTACACATTAAATTGGCAGTGTTAGATGATAATTCCACTGGGCCCTAGTGGGGTATCAAAGAAATGTATTGGAATAGATATTGAGATGGATAATATCCAATAATCAAATGGATAGTGTCTAATCTAATGGATAATAATCTAATAATCTAGTGTTCCAGTGTGTCTGAAGGAAAAAGTCCGTTAGTCCGCAAACGAACGAAAGAAAAGCCCGTTTTGTGACAGAGGGAGAAATAAAGTCAATCTCCAGATATAATATACAAATGGTGTTAAACTGGTTCTCACCACTGCTTCTGGCGGAGATGATCCTTTGTTGTGTATCACAGTCCCGTACTCCTCTCGTGCTCCGGTGGCAGGGGGGAGCAGAGTGATGGTCTGTGCCGCAGGCTCCGATGGCAGGGGGGCGCAGAGTGATGGTCCGTGCCGCAGGCTCCGATGGCAGGGGGGCGCAGAGTGATGGTCCTCGCCACAGGCTCCGATGCCAGGGGGGCGCAGAGTGATGGTCCGTGCCGCAGGCTCCGATGGCAGGGGGGCGCAGAGTGATGGTCTGTGCCGCAGGCTCCCATGGCAGGGGGGCGCAGAGTGATGGTCCGTGCCGCAGGCTCCGATGGCAGGGGGGCACAGAGTGATGGTCCGTGCCGCAGGCTCCGATGGCAGGGGGGCGCAGAGTGATGGTCCGTGCCGCAGGCTCCGATGGCAGGGGGGCGCAGAGTGATGGTCCGTGCCGCAGGCTCCGATGGCAGGGGGGCGCAGAGTGATGGTCCGTGCCGCAAACTCCGATGGCAGGGGAGCGCGATGTGATATTCAGTGCTGTAAGCTGCACTTGCTCACCGGCTGTCTCTTGGTGGTATTGGTCTGACACTCCGGCAAGAGTGTCAGTCAGCACGGGAGCGAAAGTGATTCTAGCGACAGCGGTGCGTTCGGGAGCGGTGGACAGTCCGGGGATGGCGTCCCACGTGGAAGCTTTGGCTGCGGGAGATGTAGGCTGTGAAAGATGGGTAGAGGTAAGGTTGCCGCCAGGCAGGGCGGAATAGACTGATAAGCTGGATTAACTCCTCTGATGCCGGGACTTGTAGGTTTGTTGACGGACACTGGTAGTAGTTGTATGAATAGTGCCAAACACCTAAACGCGTTTCGGGGTGCTGGGAATTGCGATCCTCCGACCCCTTCCTCAGTAGAAATGTGTATGAACGTACATACAGCAGCCTGCGGCACGGACCATCACTCTGCGCCCCCCTGACATTGGAGCCTGCGGCACGGACCATCACTCTGCGCCCCCCTGCCATCGGAGCCCGCGGCACGGACCATCACTCTGCGCCCCCCTGCCATCGGAGCCTGCGGCACGGACTATCACTCTGCTCCCCCTGCCATCGGAGCCTGCGGCACGGACCATCACTCTGCACCCCCTGCCATCGGAGCACGAGAGGAGTACGGGACTGTGATACACAACAAAGGATCATCGCCGCCAGAAGCAGTGGTGAGAACCAGTTTAACACCATTTGTATATTATATCTGGAGATTGACTTTATTTTTGAAGTGACTCCCTCTTTTCTTTCGTTCGTTTGCGGACTAACAGACTTTTTCCTTCAGACACACTGGAACACTAGATTATTGGACACTATCCATTTGATTATTGGATATTATCCATCTCAATATCTATTCCAATACATTTCTTTGATACCCCACTAGGGCCCAGTGGGATTATCATCTAACACTGCCAATTTAATGTGTAAATGTGTTCATAACATATATTTTATTTATATTTAATTAAAATGTTATATGAGTAACGCTGTTATATTTTAATTTATTTCCACCTCCATCATTATGCACCTAGGTTGGGGAGGTCCTAGAGGTATAAGTTATTACTCTGACTATGTTTTAAAATACAACAGTTTTTTGAGCTGTAAATAACCGAGGGGAAAAGAATTTCCATGGCAGATGTTATTGCTGCAAAAATCCCGATACGTCCGCATAAATAATAGACATTGCACCCGCCTCATTCTTAAACTTTTAAAATATTTTGAGAGAATTTTTTTTTTTAGCCTAAATAAATAAATAAACAAACTCGCCGGGTGTTAACCATTTAATGAAGATGATTTAGAAAGTAGATTTATTTTACAGTAAATAAAAAACAAAATGTCAAGGTGTCCATAGGCTTTAACAAGAGGATTGTACCCCCATACAGTGCACTATGTAATGCTGCAGGCCACAGGCAGTTGTAGATGCCAATTACCGTATATACACGAGTATAAGCCGACCATTATATAAGCCGAGGCCCCTAATTTCACCCCAAAAGCCTAGGAAAAGTTATTGACTCGAGTATAAGCCTAGGGTGGGAAATACATCATCCCCCCCCCTGTCATCATCCCCCCCTGTCATCATCCAGACATCACTCTGTCATCATCCCCCGTCATCATCACCGCCTGTCATCATACCCATGTCATCATCCCCCCTTCATCATCACCGCCTGTCATCATCCCCCTCCTTCATCATCACCGCCTGTCATCATCCCCTCCCTTCATCATCACCGCCTGTCATCATCCCCCTCCTTCATCATCACCGCCTGTCATCATCCCCCTCCTTCGTCATCACCGCCTGTCATCATCCCCCCCCCTTCATCATCACCGCCTGTCATCATCCCCCCCCCTTCATCATCACCGCCTGTCATCATTCCCCCCTTCATCATCACCGCCTGTCATCATCCCCTTCCTTCATCATCACTGCCTGTCATCATCCCCCCTTCATCATCACCACCTGTCATCATCCCCCCCTTCATCATCACCGCCTGTCATCATCCCCTTCCTTCATCATCACCGCCTGTCATCATCCCCCCCCTTCATCATCACCGCCTGTCATCATCCCCCCCTTCATCATCACCGCCTGTCATCATCCCCCTCCTTCATCATCACCGCCTGTCATCATCCCCCCCTTCATCATCACCACCTGTCATCATCCCCTTCCTTCATCATCACCGCCTGTCATCATCCCCCTCCTTCATCATAACCGCCTGTCATCATCCCCATGTCATCATCCCCCCCTTCATCATCACCGCCTGTCATCATCCCCCTCCTT
Organism: Hyla sarda; assembly: GCF_029499605.1. Taxonomy (NCBI): domain Eukaryota; kingdom Metazoa; phylum Chordata; class Amphibia; order Anura; family Hylidae; genus Hyla; species Hyla sarda. The sequence goes on along the minus strand of NC_079200.1, from coordinate 12,210,948 downwards.
CATCATCACCGCCTGTCATCATCCCCCTCCTTCATCATCACCGCCTGTCATCATCCCCATGTCATCATCCCCCCCTTCATCATCACCGCCTGTCATCATCCCCCCCTTCATCATCACCACCTTTCATCATCCCCCTCCTTCATCATCACCGCCTGTCATCATCCCCCTCCTTCATCATCACCACCTGTCATCATCCCCATGTCATCATCCCTCCCCCCCTTCATCATCAACGCCTGTCATCATCCCCCCCTTCATCATCACCGCCTGTCATCATCCCCTTCCTTCATCATCACTGCCTGTCATCATCCCCCCCTTCATCATCACCACCTGTCATCATCCCCCCCTTCATCATCACCGCCTGTCATCATCCCCCTCCTTCATCATCACCGCCTGTCATCATCCCCCCCTTCATCATCACCGCCTGTCATCATCCCCCCCTTCATCATCACCGCCTGTCATCATCCCCCTCCTTCATCATCACTGCCTGTCATCATCCCCCCCCTTCATCATCACCACCTGTCATCATCCCCTTCCTTCATCATCACCGCCTGTCATCATCCCCCTCCTTCATCATCACCGCCTGTCATCATCCCCATGTCATCATCCCCCCCTTCATCATCACCGCCTGTCATCATCCCCCTCCTTCATCATCACCGCCTGTCATCATCCCCCTCCTTCATCATCACCGCCTGTCATCATCCCCATGTCATCATCCCCCCTTCATCATCACCGCCTGTCATCATCCCCCCCTTCATCATCACCGCCTGTCATCATCCCCCTCCTTCATCATCACCGCCTGTCATCATCCCCCTCCTTCATCATCACCGCCTGTCATCATCCCCCCCTTCATCATCACTGCCTGTCATCATCCCCCCCTTCATCATCACCGCCTGTCATCATCCCCCTCCTTTATCATAACCGCCTGTCATCATCCCCCCCTTCATCATCATCACCGCCTGTCATCATCCCCCCCTTCATCATCACCGCCTGTCATCACCCCCCCCTTCATCATCACCACCTGTCATCATCCCCCTCCTTCATCATCACCGCCTGTCATCATCCCCCCCCCTTCATCATCACCGCCTGTCATCATCCCCCCTTCATCATCACCGCCTGTCATCATCCCCATGTCATCATCCCCCCCTTCATCATCACCGCCTGTCATCATCCCCCCCTTCATCATCACCGCCTGTCATCATCCCCCTCCTTCATCATCACCGCCTGTCATCATCCCCCTCCTTCATCATCACCGCCTGTCATCATCCCCCTCCTTCATCATCACCGCCTGTCATCATCCCCCTCCTTCATCATCACCGCCTGTCATCATCCCCATGTCATCATCCCCCCCTTCATCATCACCGCCTGTCATCATCCCCCCCCTTCATCATCACCGCCTGTCATCATCCCCCCCTTCATCATCACCGCCTGTCATCATCCCCCTCCTTCATCATCACCGCCTGTCATCATCCCCATGTCATCATCCCCCCCCTTCATCATCACCGCCTGTCATCATCCCCCTCCTTCATCATCACTGCCTGTCATCATCCCCATGTCATCATCCCCCCCCCTTCATCATCACCGCCTGTCATCATCCTCCCCCTTCATCATCACCGCCTTTCATCATCCCCCTCCTTCATCATCACCGCCTGTCATCATCCCCATGTCATCATCCCCCCTTCATCATCACCGCCTGTCATCATCCCCCCTTCATCATCACCGCCTGTCATCATCCCCCTCCTTCATCATCACTGCCTGTCATCATCCCCATGTCATCATCCCCCCCTTCATCATCACCGCCTGTCATCATCCCCCTCCTTCATCATCACCGCCTGTCATCATCCCCCCTTCATTATCACCGCCTGTCATCATCCCCATGTCATCATCACCGCCTGTCATCATCACCGCCTGTCATCATCCCCATGTCATCATCCCCCCCTTCATCATCACCGCCTGTCATCATCCCCCTCCTTCATCATCACCGCCTGTCATCATCCCCCTCCTTCATCATTACCGCCTGTCATCATCCCCATGTCATCATCCCCCCCTTCATCATCACCGCCTGTCATCATCCCCCCTTCATCATCACCGCCTGTCATCATCCCCCTCCTTCATCATCACCGCCTGTCATCATCCCCCTCCTTCATCATCACCGCCTGTCATCATCCCCCCTTCATCATCACCGCCTGTCATCATCCCCCTCCTTTATCATCACCGCCTGTCATCATCCCCCCCTTCATCATCATCACCGCCTGTCATCATCCCCCCCTTCATCATCACCGCCTGTCATCATCCCCCTCCTTCATCATCACCACCTGTCATCATCCCCCTCCTTCATCATCACCGCCTGTCATCATCCCCTTCCTTCATCATCACCGCCTGTCATCATCCCCATGTCATCATCCCCCCCTTCATCATCACTGCCTGTCATCATCCCCCCCCTTCATCATCACCGCCTGTCATCATCCCCCTCCTTCATCATCACCGCCTGTCATCATCCCCATGTCATCACCCCCCCTTCATCATCACCGCCTGTCATCATCCCCCTCCTTCATCATCACTGCCTGTCATCATCCCCCCCCCTTCATCATCACCGCCTGTCATCATCCCCCCCCTTCATCATCACCGCCTGTCATCATCCCCCTCCTTCATCATCACCGCCTGTCATCATCCCCATGTCATCATCCCCCCCTTCATTATCACCGCCTGTCATCATCCTCCCCCTTCATCATCCCCGCCTGTCATCATCCCCCTCCTTCATTATCACCGCCTGTCATCATCCCCATGTCATCATCCCCCTCCTTCATCATCACCGCCTGTCATCATCCCCCTCCTTCATCATCACCGCCTGTTATCATCCCCCTCCTTCATCATCACCGCCAGTCATCATGCCCCCTCCTTCATCATCACCGTCTGTCAATCCAGTGGTCTTCAACCTGCGGACCTCCAGATGTTGCAAAACAGCCATTGGCTGTCCGGGCATGCTGGGAGTTGTAGTTTTGAAACAACTGGAGGTCTGTAGGTTGAAGACCACTGCCGGGCCTTTGTCATCATCCAGACCCCCCTTTAGTTTTCTATTCCCCTCCCTTCGGTGGGAAGTTAGGGTGAGCTCGTCCAGGCCATCTATGCTGCAGGGACCGTCCGGTGGGAAGGGTTAGTCGTTCCGGACTGTACATCTTCACCGGGAGGGCCCTCTTCTCCGCTCCGGGCCCGGCCACGGACTAGTGACGTTGCCTTGACGACGATAAACAGGGACGTCCCTGTGCGTAGTCGTCAAGGCAACGTCACTAGTCCGGGTCGGGCCCGGAGCGGAGAAGAGGGCCCTCCTGGTGAAGATGGACAGTCCGGAACGGTCCCTGCAGCATAGATGGGCCGGACCAGCTCACCCTTCCATCCCACCGAGGGGAGGGGAGCAGAAAACTAAGGGGGGGGGGGGGATCTGGATGATGACGAAGGCTGCAGTGGTCTTCAACCTGCGTACCTCCAGATGTTTCAAAACTACCAAAACTACAACTCCCAGCATGCCCGGACAGCCGATGGCTGGACATCTGGAGGTCCGCAGGTTGAAGACCACTGAGAAGGGAATGACAGACGGAGAATTCACTCGAGTATAAGCCGAGGGGGACGTTTTCAGCACGAAAAATCGTGCTGAAAAACTCGGCTTATACTCGAGTATATACGGTAGCATTAGCATGAAGGTGATAGAAGGGGATAGAAGCTAAATAGACAGAAAACTCCAGGATGGGCAGTGTATGTGGACTCTGCAGACTGGCACAATATCCTTCCTCATTAAATGGTGATTTGGGCAGAAAGTTGTCGGACAGGTCTTACTATAGGGTGTGTGTATATGAGCTGCAGAGGTGACCTAGATATTTCTGACCAGGTAAGGCAATGCCGGTCCAACCTCTTCCTCAACTACATTTTTATATGGATTTCTGTGCAAAAAATGTATTGACTTCTCACCATTACTATAAACAAGACACGGCATCCCAACCGATATATAGACGGCTCTTACCACTACTTTAATACCCTAAATAAGATTTGAGGAACCCTTCCTGCTGAAAACTTTATAGGATTTACTTTACTTTAGGATCTACTGCCACCTAGAGGCAGTTCTATGGATGTATTACACATTGCTGTTGTATTGTTACATTACATTGTTACTATACTGCATAGCTAGATCAAAGCCACTGCAGCAGCCTGCTACCGGTGTATGGGGGTCTACAATTTCTATATGGTGGCTGTATGGGGGTTTTACAATTTCTATATGGTGGCTGTATGGGGGTCTACAATTTTCTATATGGTGGCTGTATGGGGGGGGGGTCTACAATTTCTATATGGTGGCTGTATGGGGGTTTTACAATTTCTATATGGTGGCTGTATGGGGGTCTACAATTATCTATATGGTGGCTGTATGGGGGGGGTCTACAATTTCTATATGGTGGCTGTACGGGGGTCTACAATTTCTATATGGTGGCTGTACGGGGGTCTACAATTTCTATATGGTGGCTGTACGGGGGTCTACAATTTTCTATATGGTGGCTGTATGGGGGGGGGGTCTACAATTTCTATATGGTGGCTGTACGGGGGTCTACAATTTCTATATGGTGGCTGTACGGGGGTCTACAATTTCTATATGGTGGCTGTACGGGGGTCTACAATTTTCTATATGGTGGCTGTATGGGGGGGGTCTACAATTTCTATATGGTGGCTGTACGGGGGTCTACAATTTCTATATGGTGGCTGTATGGAGGTCTACAATTTCTATATGGTGGCTGTACGGGGGTCTACAATTTTCTATATGGTGGCTGTATGGGGGGGTCTACAATTTCTATATGGTGGCTGTACGGGGGTCTACAATTTCTATATGGTGGCTGTACGGGGGTCTACAATTTCTATATGGTGGCTGTACGGGGGTCTACAATTTCTATATGGTGGCTGTAGGGATTTGGGTGGAATAGGGGTGGGGAGGGGGGCAGAGGTCAGTACAGTAGTGGGCGGGGCTCAACAGGAGAGGAATGATTCTGGCTGAGGGACCTGTTGTGAGGAGGCTGGTGAGAGCTTCATATATTGCTCTGCTGTATACAATACATACCCCTGTGCAGGGTAGGTAATGTAACTGTATACAGTGACCCCACCAGCACTGGTCCCTGTGTACATACATTACATTACTTATCCTGTACTGATCCTGTTATATCCTGTATTATACTCCAGAGCTGTACTTACTATTCTGCTGATGAGGTCACTGTGTACATACATTACATTACTTATCCTGTACTGATCCTGAGTTATATCCTGTATTATTCTCCAGAGCTGTATTCACTATTCTGCTGGTGAGGTCACTGTGTACATACATTACATTACTTATCCTGTACTGATCCTAAGTTATATCCTGTATTATACTCCAGAGCTGTACTCACTATTCTGCTGGTGAGGTCAATATGTACATACATTACATTACTTATCCTGTATTGATCCTGAGTTATATCCTGTATTATACTCCGGAGCTGTACTCACTATTCTGCTGGTGAGGTCACTGTGTACATGCATTACATTACTTATCCTGTACTGATCCTGAGTTATATCCTGTAAATCTTTTATTAGAAAAATATAAATCATAACAAAACATAAACCAGCACAACTTTGCCATAACGGAAAACAACAACATGAAATAACATAAACCCAAACTTTACATTTAAATAAAAGAACAAAAATCCTGCCTAACCGGCCAGCCCAGCTTTCCTACTAGGACTAGAAATATTATAACTACACCTTTCATAGCCAAACAACACACTCATAAGAAACATAAAAATAGCACTATTTCGCTTTAACTCAAAACACCCAAACTCGGGAAAAATCATACATAGAAAACACAACAAGCACTCACACTGCACACCATGTTTTTTTTTTTTTAAATAATAATATTAATAATAATAATAACACTATACCACACTCACACATGCACACATATATATCCATATATTAACTACATTTAACCAAGAAACCAAAAATAAATAAATAAATAAATTAAATTCAACTCAAAATACCCAAACTCGGGAAAATATCACAGAAAACACAATACACACATGCTTACACACATCTTTACTACATACTACATATATAAACCAAAGAAAATAAATCCACAACGGGATACTAAAGAAACATTACTACAAAAACAAAACTGGTTCAACTGCCATGTCTATCTCTACTATAAATACTATATACTTAAAAAAAAAAAAATAAGTAAATAAATAAAAAAATAAAGAAATAAATAAGATAAAAATAATAATAATTATATAATAATATTACATACATTATACATACTATATACATAACTAACTATATACACTACTATGTACAATATTATACACAAACTATATACACCTATAAATAAATAGAAAACACACCTACAAATATAAAAGAACATTCTACACTAAACTGACCCTTCACCCACACCACCCGCCCTCCTGTACATGGGTCAGAGTTTTTTCCATACAGTTCATAGTCCTCAATGTCCAGTCCACAACTGACCCATGCCAGGTCCACCAAAAGAAAAGACCACCACCACCCACAAATATACCCTCCCAACCTAGAACTCCTCCCAACCAACTTAACCATAACCAGCTTTAACATACATAAGCAAACAATACAACCCACTTTAGGCCCAAGTTCGGTGCCTGTAAGCCCTTCATAACCATAGCATCTGAAAACAAAACAAAAAGCTAGGGTGCACATGCATTAGCCCACCACCAGGAAGAAGGATGGCAATCCTGAAACATACAGAATGTATATTCTTTCCCTAACTGCACCCTACCTCTCACCCTACCATTATCCCTAAAAATAAACTGACCCTACTATCACCCTAACCCTGTCCCTGCATCACTGTCCCTAACAAAAACAAGGGTACTCTACCCAAAAGGTCTAGCTAGTACCTAGGGCACATCAAAAGAAAACCCACTCCATAGGAGAGAAGCCCTACTGGTACCAAGACTGCCATCCTCCAAAGACCAGATCTTCCCGAGGTCACCGGTGATGTTCCTACAGACCTCCACCTCGGAGAGGACTTTGCGCTGATTAGACACTAAACACCGTGCATTCCACGTGTAGTACCTAACCACTAAGCTGACTAAAAACAAAGTGCCCCGATCTCGGCCACCCAGGTTCCTGAATGCCCCATAAGCCCACTCTGGATAGGTAAGGCCGGCAAGTTGACTCCAGCCGATGGAAGCGCCCGCCCGGTTGTAGACCCTTATATTAAAGGGACAATGAAGCAGGAAATGGTCCATGCTTTCCAGCATGTCCCCGCACTCTTCTCGAGGGCATCCCCGGTCATCAGATCTCCTGCACTTCAAATTGTCCCTCACATATAACTTCCCCTGAAAGCAGCGCCAGGCCAAGTCCCAAAACTTCTGGGGGATCCTTTTCATATTTAAGAGATACAACCCCACCCTCAGATCCCGACCTGGGCAGTCCCTGAGCGCCAGAGGCTTCTGGAAGTGGGTCAACAGAACCCGTTTGTCAAGGAACTGCCTTGACTGGGTCCTGATCTCCCACACTCCCAGACCCCACCAACGTATCGCCTTCAGAGTCGGGGTAGCGTAAGCCGGAAGATGCCCATGGGGCGTACGGAGGTCCTTCACTTGCCCTCCTGTCTCCCATTCCTGGAAGAAAGGCCAAAACCATTCCCTGCAGGAGAGTACCCACGGAGGAGCCCTCTCTGACCAGAGGTTTGCGATGTTGGCTTTCAAGAAGGTGTTTGTTAAGAACACCACAGGGTTTACCATAGATAAACCACCTAGTCTCCTTGTGCGGTACGTAACCTCTCTCTTGACTAGGTTCATCCTGTTCCCCCATAACAGTTGGAAAAACAGGCTGTAGATCCTAGTGAAGTAAGCCTCTGGCAAGATACATACACTGCCCAGATAGATAAACAAGGGGAGCAGGTACGATTTGATCAGGTGTACCCTTTCCCTGAGGGTCATAGACCAACCCTTCCACTGATCCACCCTATGAGTGGCATCCTGTAGCTTACTGTCCCAGTTTTTGGTGGGATAATCATCCTGGCCGAATGTGATGCCCAGAATTTTTGCTGAGTCTTGGGGCCCTGAGAGGGTGTCCGGGAGATCAAAAGTGGGATCTCCCCCTCCCAGCCAGAGACTTTCACACTTATCCCGGTTGATCTTAGACCCGGATGCCTCCGAGTAGCGTTCCACCTCCGACATCACCACATCGACCTCCTCTCTCGAGGACACGAAAATGGTGACATCATCATCGTACGCCACCACTCTCTGGGCGACATCTAGCTCCGCCAGACTCATCCCGACTCCCGCCAACGGCCCACAATCTACCCTCCGGACGAAGGGATCGATTGCGAACACGTATAAAAGCGGGCTCAAAGGACAACCCTGACGGACTCCAGACCCCACCTCAAAAGAGCGGCCAGACCAACCGTTCACCAGCGAGAAACTCTCTGCCCCTGCATATAAGGTCTTAAGCCAATTAATAAAAGCACACGGTAAGCCATATCTCAGGAGGACGGACCAGAGGTACTCGTGGTTCACCCGATCAAATGCTTTGGCCTGATCCAGGGACAGCAAGTACCCCTTCCAGAGACCTGCACTACTCCGCTCCACTGCCTCCCGGACACCGAGAACAGCACTTAAGGTGCTTCGGCCTGGAACAGAGCAGTGCTGGGCCCCCGAAAGGAGCGGGGGTGCAAACTTCACCAGCCGATTAAACAGTATCTTGGCCAGAAGCTTCCTGTCCGTATTGAGAAGAGCTATGGGCCTCCAATTCTCAATACGGCTGGGATCTTTACCCTTTGAGAGAAGAATCAGGGCTGACCTCCTCATTGACTTTGGCAGAGTGCCCGAGGAGAGACACTCATTGAATACCTCAGTCAAGAGGGGAGCTAAAGACTCCTTAAAGGTCTTGTACCACTCGGATGTTAAGCCATCCGGACCTGGGGACTTCTTGGGGGCAAGCCCCTCAATCGCCAGTCTCACTTCCTCTTCCCTGATTTTTTCTGCCAAAACATCAAGAGAGGGGTCTACCCTTGGCTCAGGAATGGTTTCAGCCAGGAAAGCCGACATCCCGTCTCGATCTAGATCCTTCCTTCCCAAGAGGTGCGAGTAGAAGGATCTGACGACCTCCAAGATCCCTGATCTGGACCGATTCAGAGATCCCGTACTATCAATCAGTCCTGAAATGACTTTAATACTCACTGACATCTTACAGTTTCTGTAAGGGTCGGGCGAGCGGTACTTCCCGAAATCCCTCTCAAAAACCAAAGATGCGTGCCTATCGTACTGACACCTCATCAGCAAGGACTTCACTCTGGAGATATCCTCCCGGCTACCTCCAGTCGAGACGAGAAGCTCGAGTTTCCTCCTCAGTCCCTGATACAGGCGGTACCTATTCAGGGACCTGAGGCTCGAGAGCTGGCGGAAGAACCCCGCAACCCGCTTCTTGAACATCTCCCACCACTCTGACTTACTACTACATAGGCCCAGTAAAGGTACCTGACTCTGAAGAAAATCCTCAAAGGACTGTCTTACCTCCGCTTCCTCCAGGAGGGCCAAATTCAGCTTCCAATAACCTTTACCCATCCGAGGGGTCTCTGAAACATTCAGGGAAAACAAAATCATACAGTGATCGGAGAACTCCACCTCAACCACGGACACTGCAGAAGAGACAGCTTCCTCCTTCAAATAAAACCTGTCTATTCTAGACCTGCGACTACCTTGATGATAGGTGAAACCCGCGTGGCCTGAGGGGCTCCGGATGTGGGCGTCCTCTAGGCGAGCTTCCCTAACTATACTATTGAGAGCTATGCTATCATAAGCCAACCGATCATTGGAGCCTCTCCTATCTTGGGATCTCGTGACAGTATTGAAATCCCCTCCAAAGATCACCTGTCGGCTTGTAAAAAGAAAGGGCTTAATCCTCATAAAGAGATCTTTTCGTCCCCACTTGGTTTGTGGGGCGTAGATGTTAATGAGCCGGAGCTCTTGCCCCTTCATGAGGACATCTAAGATCAGGCACCTCCCCATTTCTAACTCAATAACCCGTCTGCATTCAACAGGAGCGGTAAAAAGGACCGCCACCCCACTATACGGCTCAGCCGCAAGAGACCAGTGGGAGGGGCCACGCCTCCACTCTCTCCTGGCTTTTACCAGAGAGGCAAGATCTGACAACCTGGTCTCCTGCAGATACAAAATATCGGCTTCAACACGGCCGAGAAAATCAAAGGCTGCGAATCTAGCCGTATCAGACTTTATGCTGGCACAGTTAATAGATGCCAGCGTCAATGGGGTGAGTGCCGCCATCATGGGTGATTGAGTTAGATAGCCCTAACCCCCTCATTTCTGTTTTTTCTTTACCCCCTCATCCCCGGAAGAGGAGGCTTCTTTCTCTTTAACCCCTTAACGACGCAGGACGTATATTTACGTCCTGCGCCGGCTCCCGCGATATGAAGCGGGATCGCGCCGCGATCCCGCATCATATCGCGTGGGTCCCGGCGCTAATCAACGGCCGGGACCCGCGGCTAATACCACACATCGCCGATCGCGGCGATGTGCGGTATTAACCCTTTAGAAGCGGCGGTCAAAGCTGACCGCCGCTTCTAAAGTGAAAGTGAAAGTGACCCGGCTGCTCAGTCGGGCTGTTCGGGACCGCCGCGGTGAAATCGCGGCGTCCCGAACAGCTGATCGGACACCGGGAGGGCTCTTACCTGCCTCCCCGGTGTCCGATCGACGAATGACTGCTCCGTGCCTGAGATCCAGGCAGGAGCAGTCAAGCGCCGATAATGCTGATCACAGGCGTGTTAATGCACGCCAGTGATCAGCATTAGAGATCAGTGTGTGCAGTGTTATAGGTCCCTATGGGACCTATAACACTGCAAAAAAAATGTAAAAAAAAAGTGTTAATAAAGGTCATTTAACCCCTTCCCTAATAAAAGTTTGAATCACCCCCAATTTTCCCATAAAAAAAACAAAACAGTGTAAAAAAAATAAAAAATAAACATATGTGGTATCGCCGCGTGCGTAAATGTCCGAACTATAAAAATATATCATTAATTAAGCCGTACGGTCAATGGCGTACGCGCAAAAAAATTCCAAAGTCCAAAAAAGCGTATTTTGGTCACTTTTTATATCATTAAAAAATGAATAAAAAGTGATCAAAAAGTCGGATCAAAACAAAAATCATACCGATAAAAACTTCAGATCACGGCGCAAAAAATGAGTCCTCATACCACCCCATACATGGAAAAATAAAAAAGTTATAGGGGTCAGAAGATGACATTTTTAAACGTATAAATTTTCCTGCATGTAGTTATGATTTTTTCCAGAAGTGCGACAAAATCAAACCTATATAAGTAGGGTATCATTTTAACCGTATGGACCTACAGAATAATGATAAGGTGTAATTTTTACCGAAATATGCACTGCGTAGAAACGAAAGCCCCCAAAAGTTACAAAATGGCGTTTTTTTTTCGATTTTGTCGCACAATGATTTTTTTTTCCGTTTCGCCGTGCATTTTTGGGTAAAATGACTAATGTCACTGCAAAGTAGAATTGGCGACGCAAAAAATAAGCCATAATATGGATTTTTAGGTGGAAAATTGAAAGGGTTATGATTTTTAAAAGGTAAGGAGGAAAAAACGAAAGTGCAAAAACGGAAAAACCCTGAGTCCTTAAGGGGTTAAACCTTTTTTTGGACTCAGACTGGTCCATTTTTAAATCGCCATCTCCGCCTGGCTCTGGTTTGGCCCCATCCCCTGAGGAAATTGCCCCATGTGGACAGGGCCCAGTTCCCCCTGGAGGCTCCCCCACTTCAGGCACCCCATCCTTGACCCCCCCGTCCATGGAGGGGGAGGAGATGTCTTCAAGGACAGAGTACCGGTTAGACAGATCAATCAGAGGGGGGGCAGGTAAGCTTCCGCTTGGGACCTGGTCCGTAGCACGGGGACTAGAGGGCTCTGACCTCTTCTTTCTCCCTTTACTGCCCTTCTTTTTTGGCCTCTCTTCACCCTCCTCATCCACTCTTTCACAGTGGGAGGAATCGGAAAGATCGGCCTTGCTGCCCTCTTCTTTACAGATTCTCCCCATTTCCTCATCCAGCACATTTTCCTCCAGGGTCTCAGCAGTTTCAGGACTAACCTCTGGAGCAGGGTCAGAAGCTACCCCTGCCACATGGGAACTCTCCAGTTCCCTGCTCCTTCTGCGATTAGCCTCCCGCCTCAGCTTGGCGGGACTTTTCCTCTTCACTGACCCTGTTGCACCTTCACCCGCACTCGTGCCCTCCCCAGTTGAAGCAACATTACTGCTGTCTCCAGCCAAGGTGACCGTCGCACGGGCAAAGGCGCTAGGACAACGGCTGAAAGGGTGTCCTAAGACACCACACAGATGACACCTGATCTGCCTACAGGATGCGGCAAGATGACCTACCCCACCACACAGAGCACAGACCTGCACAGTACAGGCTGCGCTAAAGTGAGTGGGGCTGCCGCACCTGTGACAGACCTTGGGCTGCCCCTGGTAGAAAATTTGGATTCTGTCTCTCCCTAGAAAAGCAGCTGATGGGATGTGGGCAACAGTGCTCCCCGAACGCTTCAGTTTGACGGAAAACGTCCAGGCCCCAGACCAGATCCCATGTTCGTCATAGTTCTTTTTTGGCATGTCCGTCACATCACCATATCGGCTGAGCCAGGTCATGATATCATAGCAAGATAGTGACTCGTTACGTGTCAAAACGGTCACTTTCTTGGTCAAATTCTGACGGGATATCGCCTTTACGGCAAAATCCCGCCAGCCGGGCTCGTTTTTCACCACCTCATAGTTCGACCAGAAGAGTTCAAGACCCTCCGGCCGAACAAAGCTGATGTCAAACTCAGAAGTAGCGTAGGGGTGGATCAGGGCAAAGATGTCACTTGCCCTGAATTCCATTTGGAGGAGGAGCTCAACCACCTTACCCCGTGGCGGACACACATCTTCGCCCCTCCACACTAAACGGACCACATTCCTACGGCCACTTTCCTGCCCGGATGTCGGGAGGGACCAGACCACCTCCCCATTATGTTCTCGTAATGCGCCTAAGCCATGTCTTTCTATCCAAAAAGACAGGTCAACCTCACCCCTCCCCTCTACATGGATTGACCTGTCTCCCCTACGTAGAGCCTCCAGTAGGCGCTGTTGCAAGTGACCACCAGAGCCAGACGGAGATGGGGATCCCCCTGATTCCCCGGCAGTGACGCTGGCATAGCTTCTGGGAGAAGCAGCCACTACCGGGGGGGCAGTCGAATCAGAACCTGATCCAGACCCCAAACCAGCACCCTTATTCTTAACAGTGGTGTCTGCCACCAATCCTCTCTCTGGCATTCCACTACCACCCCTCTCTTGCGCTCCACTACCACCCCTTTCTTGCGCTCCACTACCACCCCTTTCTTGCGCTCCACTTGCACCCCTCTCTTGCGCTCCACTACCACCCCTTTCTTGCGCTCCACTTGCACCCCTCTCTTGCGCTCCACTACCACCCCTCTCTTGCACTCCACTTGCACCCCTCTCTTGCGCTCCACTACCACCCCTCTCTTGCACTCCACTTGCACCCCTCTCTTGCGCTCCACTACCACCCCTCTCTTGCACTCCACTTGCACCCCTCTCTTGCACTCCACTTGCACCCCTCTCTTGCACTCCATTTGCACCCCTCTCTTGCACTCCACTTGCACCCCTCTCTTGCACTTCACTTGCACCCCTCTCTTGCACCCCACAAGTTCCCCCCTCATCCACACTGCTACCACAACTCCTCCCATGCACACTATAACTCACATTCTGCACATTACCATTTTTAGTCACATTTTTTCCCTCACTTTCACTCTTGCCTACACTGTCCCTTGATGTATTAGAGGCCGGGCTGGCTTGGTCTATAGCTCCGTGTACAAGGGTTGCTGGCTTAAGGATCAGCGCTGCACAGCTCCTCCGTTCAGTCTTCTGGGGCACGGACACAGGCTCCGCCCCCTCGCACAGCGCCATAGATTTTGGCGGGAGCTGTCCCACCGGATGCACTCCCGCCCCGCTTACTGCAGCTGACGGGCGCAGAACCTCCCCCTTCACAGGGGAGAGTCCCGACGCGCCAGAACTGGTACCAACTGTGTAACCTAGGGGACCGCCCCCTGAACCAACAAGGTCCGGCACCCGGACACTCCCCCCCCTCACAGGGGAGTGCCCCGCAGTGCCAGGACCTATACTGCCAGCTTCAATCGGGGGACCACCCCCCAAATTGGTAAATCTGCCGCTATTTTCTGGTGCCTGGACACCCTCCCCCCTCACAGGAGGGTGCCCTTTTTTTTCTATAGCACCCGCGGCCATTTTGGGTGCACTACTGTATCCCCCATGCTGGCCCCGCTCCACTACAGAAACGGGGTCTGGCAGATTGGGGGACCCAGCACCCTGAACCGACTTTTCAGCCGACCCAGACTGCTGGAAGGGAGAAAAGACAAACTTCACTGCCTGTGTCTTCTTCCTCTTCTTGCCCTTCGCTTTTTTCTTCTCCTCTGGGCCCAAATCATCCCCGAAAGAAAAATTTTCTAGACGAGTGGGGGACTCCTGTCTGATCCTGAGTTATATCCTGTAAATCTTTTTTATTAGAAAAATGTAAATCATAACAAACACAAAAACCAGCACAACTTTGCCATAACTGAAAACAACAACATAAAATAACATAAACCCAAACTTTACATTTCAAATAAAAGAACATAAATCCTGCCTAACCGGCCAGCCCAGTTTTCCCTAGAAAATACTAGAGACGCACCTTACATAACCAAATATCTAACAACACTCACATACATACTCAACTTGCGTTACTAAAAAAGAAACATAAAAATAGCACAATTTAGCTGTAACTCAAGAACACCCAAACTTGGGAAAACACATACAACAAGGACTCCCACTACACCCCATTAATTTAATATATATATATGTATATATACACATACTTTTTTTTCCCCCCCTAATTGTTAAGAAAGAAAATTAAATCTATGACTCAAAAACACCCAAACTTGGGGAAAAGAAGACCTAGACCAAAGAAAAACGAAATCCACTACGGGATACAAAAATACCAAAGAAAAATTACTACAAAAATAACAACTGGTTCGACTGCCATAAAATAAGATAAACAAAATTATAACATATTATACATATAGACTATATACACTATATACACCTAAATATACAGAAAATACACCTACAAATACAATAAAACAACCTACACTAAACTGTCCCTTCACCCACACCACCCGCCCTCCTGTACATGGGTCAGAGTCCATACAGTTCATAGTCCTCAATGTCCAGTTCATAACTGACCCATGCCAGGTCCACCAAAAGAAACAACCACCACCACCCACAAATACACCCTCCCAACCTAGAACTCCTCCCAACCAACTTTATCATTATCAGCATTACAATATACTTAAACAAACAATACAACCCACTTTAGGCCCAAGTTTGGTGCCTGTAAGCCCTTCATAACCTTAACATCTGAAAACAAAACAAAAAGCTAGGGTGCACATGCATTAGCCCACCACCAGGAAGAAGGATGGCAATCCTGATACATACAAAATTTACATTCTTTCCCTAACTCCACCCTACCTCTCTCCCTACCATTATCCCTAAAAATAAACTGACCCTACTATCACCCTAACCCTGTCCCTACATCACTGTCCCTAACCAAATCAAGGGTACTCTAACCAAAAGGTCTAGTACCTAGGGCACATCAAAAGAAAACCCTCTCCATAGGAGAGAAGCCCTACTGGTACCAAGACTGCCATACTCCAAAGACCTTATCTTCCCGAGGTCACCAGTGATGTTCCTACAGACCTCCACCTCGGAGAGGACTTTCCGCTGTGTAGACACTAAACACCGTGCATTCCACGTGTAGTACCTAACCACTAAACTGACTAAGAATAAAGTGCCCCAATCACGGCCACCCAGGGTCCTGAATGCCCCATAAGCCCACTCCGGATAGGTAAGGCCGGCAAGTTGACTCCAGCCGATGGAAGCGCCCACCCGGTTGTAGACCCCTATATTAAAGGGACAATGAAGCAGGAAGTGGTCCATGCTTTCCAGCATGTCCCCGCACTCTTCTCGGGGACACCCCCGGTCATCAGATCTCCTACACTTCAAATTGTCCCTCACATATAGCTTCCCCTGAAAGCAGCGCCAGGCCAAGTCCCAAAACTTCTGGGGGATCCTTTTCATGTTTAAAAGATACAACCCCACCCTCAGATCCCGACCTGGGCAGTCCCTGAGTGCCAGAGGCTTCTGGAAGTGGGTCAACAGAACCCGTTTGTCAAGGAACTGCCTTGACTGGGTCCTGATCTCCCACACTCCCAGACCCCACCGACGTATCGCCTTCAGAGTCGGGGTAGCGTAAGCCGGAAGATATCCATGGGGCGTGCGGAGGTCCTTCACTTGCCCTCCTGTCTCCCATTCCTGGAAGAAAGGCCGAAACCATTCCCTGCAGGAGAGTACCCACAGAGGAGCCCTCTCTTTCCAGAGGTTTGCAATGTTGGCTTTCAAGAAGGTGTTCGTTAAGAACACCACAGGGTTTACCATAGATAAACCCCCTAGTCTCCTCGTGCGGTACGTAACCTCCCTCTTGACTAGGTTCATCCTGTTCCCCCATAACAGTTGGAAAAACAGGCTGTAGATCCTAGTATAGTAAGCCTCTGGCAAGATACATACGCTGCCCAGATAGATAAACAAGGGGAGCAGGTACGATTTGATCAGGTGTACCCTTTCCCTGAGGGTCATAGACCAACCCTTCCACTGGTCCACCTTCTGAGTGGCATCCTGGAGCTTACCATCCCAGTTTTTGGTGGGATAATCATCCTGGCCGAATGTGATGGCCAGAATTTTTGCTGACTCTTGGGGCCCTGGAAGGGTGTCCGGGAGATCAAACGTGGGATCTCCCCCTCCCAGCCAAAGACTTTCACACTTATCCCGGTTGATCTTAGACCCGGATGCCTCCGAGTAGCGTTCCACCTCCGACATCACCACATCAACCTCCTCTCTCGAGGACACGAAAATGGTGACATCATCAGCGTACGCCACTACTCTCTGGGCAACATCCAGCTCCGCCAGACTCATCCCGACTCCCGCCAACGGCCCACAATCTACCCTCCGGACGAAGGGGTCGATTGCGAACACGTATAAAAGCGGGCTCAAAGGACAACCCTGACGGACTCCGGACCCCACCTCAAAAGAGTGGCCAGACCAACCGTTCACCAGCGGGAAACTCTCTGCCCCTGTATACAAGATCTTAAGCCAATTAACAAAAGTACACGGTAAGCCATATCTCAGTAGGACGGACCAGAGGTAGTCATGGTTCACCCGATCAAATGCTTTGGCCTGATCCAGGGACAGCAGGTACCCCTTCCAGAGACCCGCACTACTCCGCTCCACTGCCTCCCTGACACTAAGGACCGCACTTAAGGTGCTTCGGCCTGGAACAGAGCAGTGCTGAGCCCCCGAAAGGAGCCGGGGTGCAAACTTCACCAGCCGATTAAACAGTATCTTGGCCAGAAGCTTCCTGTCTGTATTGAGAAGAGCTATGGGCCTCCAATTCTCAATACGGCTGGGATCTTTACCCTTTGAGAGAAGAATCAGGGCTGACCTCCTCATTGACTTCGGCAGAGTGCCCGAGGAGAGACACTCATTGAATACCTCAGTCAAGAGGGGAGCTAAAGACTCCTTAAAGGCCCTGTACCACTCGGATGTTAAGCCATCCGGACCTGGTGACTTCTTGGGGGCGAGCCCCTCGATCGCCAGTCTCACTTCCTCTTCCCTGATTTCATCTGCCAAAACATCAAGAGAGGGGTCTACCCCTGGCTCAGGAATGGTTTCAGCCAGGAAAGCCGACATCCTGTCTCAATCTAGATCCTTCCTTCCCAAGAGGTGCGAGTAGAAGGATCTGACGATCTCCAGGATCCCTGATCTGGACCGATTCAGAGATCCTGTACTATCGATCAGTCCTGAAATGACTTTACTACTCACTGACATCTTACAGTTTCTGTAAGGGTCGGGCGAGCGGTATTTCCCAAAATCCCTCTCAAAAACCAAGGATGCGTGCCTATCGTACTGACACCTCATCAGCAAGGATTTCACTCTGGAGATATCCTCTCGGCTACCTCCAGTCGAAACAAGAAGCTCGAGTTTCCTCCTCAGTCCCTGATACAGGTGATACTTGTTCAGGGACCTGAGGCTCGAGAGCTGGCGGAAGAACCCCGCAACCCTCTTCTTGAATATCTCCCACCACTCTGACTTACTACTACAAAGGTCCAGTAAAGGTACCTGACTCTGAAGAAAATCCTCAAAGGACTGTCTTACCTCAGCTTCCTCCAGGAGGGACGAATTCAGCTTCCAATAACCTTTACCCATCCGGGGGGTCTCTGAAACATTCAAGGAAAAAGAAATCATACAGTGATCGGAGAACTCCACCTCAACCACGGACACTGCGGAAGAGACGGCTTCCTCCTTCAAATAAAACCTGTCTATTCTAGACCTGCAGCTACCTCGATGATAGGTGAAACCCGCGTGGCCTGAGGGGCTCCGAATGTGGGCATCCTCTAGGCGAGCTTCCCTAACTATACTATTGAGAGCTATGCTATCATAAGCCAACCGATCATTGGAACCTCTCCTATCTTGGGACCTTGTGACAGTATTGAAATCCCCTCCAAAGATCACCTGTCGGCTTGTAAAAAGAAAGGGCTTAATCCTCATAAAGAGATCTTTACGGTCCCACTTGGTTTGTGGGGCGTAGATGTTAATGAGCCGGAGCTCTTGCCCCTTCATGAGGACATCTAAGATCAGGCACCTCCCCATTTCTAACTCAATAACCCGTCGGCATTCAACCGGAGCGGTAAAAAGGACCGCCACCCCACTATACGGCTCAGCCGCAAGAGACCAGTGGGAGGGGCCGCGCCTCCACTCTCTCCTGGCTTTTACCAGAGAGGCTAGATCTGACAACCTGGTCTCCTGCAGATACAAAATATCGGCTTCAACACGGCCGAGAAAATCAAAGGCTGCGAATCTAGCCGTATCAGACTTTATGCTGGCACAGTTAATAGATGCCAGCGTCAATGGGGTGAGTGCCGCCATCATGGGTGATCGAGTTAGATGGCCCTAACCCCATCATTTCTGTCTTTTCTTCACCCCCTCATCCCCAGACGAGGAGGCTTCCTTCTCTTTGGACCGTTTTTTTGATTCTGACAGGTCCATTTTTGAATCCCCATCTCCACCTGGCTCCGGTTTGGCCCCATCCCCTGAGGAAATTGCCCCTTCAGGACAGGGCCCAGTTCCCCCTGGAGGCTTCCCCACTTCAGGCACCCCATCCTCGACCCCCTCCTTCAAGGAAGGGGAGGAGATGTCTTCAAGGACAGAGTACCGATTAGACAGATCAATCAGAGGGGGGGCAGGTAAGCTTCCGCTTGGGACCTGGTCCGTAGCACGGGGACTAGAGGGCTCCGACCTCTTCTTTCCCCTTTTATTGCCCTTCTTTTTTGGCCGCTCTTCACCCTCCTCATCCACACTTTCATAGTGGGAGGAATCGGAAAGATCGGCCTTGCTGCCCTCTTCTCTACAGATTCTCCTCATTTCCTCATCCAGCACATTCTCCTCCAGGGCCTCAGCAGTTTCAGGACTAACCTCTGGA
Organism: Hyla sarda; assembly: GCF_029499605.1. NCBI lineage: Eukaryota > Metazoa > Chordata > Amphibia > Anura > Hylidae > Hyla > Hyla sarda. The sequence continues at coordinate 12,191,244 of NC_079200.1, read as the reverse complement.
GCAGGGTCAGAAGCTACCCCTGCCACATGGGAACTCTCCAGCTCCCTGCTCCTTCTGCGATTAGCCTCCCGCCTCAGCCTGGCGGGACTTTTCCTCTTCACTGACCCTGTTGCACCTTCACCCGCACTCGTGCCCTCCCCAGCTGAAGCAACATTACTGCCATCTCCAGCCAAGGTGACCGTCGCACGGGCAAAGGCGCTAGGACAACGGCTGAAAGGGTGTCCTAAGACACCACACAGATGACACCGGATCTGCCTACAGGATGCGGCAAGATGACCTGCACGGTACAGGCTGCGCTAAAGTGAGTGGGGCTGCCACACCTGTGACAGACCTTGGGCTGCCCCTGGTAGAAAACTTGGATTCTGTCTCTCCCAAGAAAAGCAGCTGATGGGATGTGGGCAACAGTGCTCCCCGAACGCTTCAGTTTGACGGAAAACGTCCAGGCCCCAGACCAGATCCCATGTTCATCATAGTTCTTTTTTGGCATGTCCGTCACATCCCCATATCGGCTGAGCCAGGTCATGATGTCATAGCAAGATAGTGACTCGTTACGTGTCAAAACGGTCACTTTCTTGACCAAATTCTGACGGGATATCGCCTTTACGGCAAAATCCCGCCAGCCGGGCTCGCTTTTCACCACCTCATAGTTCGACCAGAAAAGTTCCAAACCCTCTGGCCGAGCGAAGCTGATGTCAAACTCGGAAGTACCGTAGGGGTGGATCAGGGCAAAGATGTCACTTGCCCTGAATTCCATCCGGAGGAGGAGCTCAACCACTTTTCCCCGAGGCGGACACGCATCTTCGCCCCTCCACACTAAACGGACCACATTCCTACGGCCACTTTCCTGCCCGGATGTCGGGAGGGACCAGACCACCTCCCCATTTTGTTCTCGGAAAGCGCCTAAGCCGTGTCTTTCTATCCAAAAAGACAGGTCAACCTCACCCCTCCCCTCTACCTGGATCGACCTGTCTCCTCTACGTAGAGCCTCCAGGAGGCGCTGTTGCAAGTGACCCCCAGAGCCAGATGGAGATGGGGATCCCCCGGCAGTGACGCTGGCATAGCTTCTGGGAGAAGCAGCCACTACCGGGGGGGGGCAGTCAAACCAGAAACCAAACCAGGACCATTATTCTTGACAGAAATATCAGCCATAACACCTCTCTCTCCCATTCCACTACCGCTCCTCACCTGCATTTCACTAGCACCCCTCTCTTGCACCCCACTTGCACCCCTCTCTTGCACCCCACTTGCACCCCTCTCTTTCACTCCACTTGCACCCCTCTCTTGCACCTTACTTGAACCCCTCTCTTGCACCCCTCTCTTTCACTCCACTTGCACCCCTCTCTTGCGCCCCACTTGCACCCCTCTCTTTCACTCCACTTGCACCCCTCTCTTGCACCCCACTTGCACCCCTCTCTTGCACTCCACAAGTTCCCCCCTCATCCACACTGCTACCACAACTCCTCCCATGCACACCACCATCATTCACATTTTGCACATTACCATTTTTGCTCTCACTTTCACTCTTGCCTACACTCTCCCTTGGTGTGTTACAGACTGGGCTGGCTGGGTCTTTTGCATGTTTAATGGCTGCCGGTTTCAGAATTGGCGCTGCATAGTTCTTTCTTCCCGTCTCTTGGGGTGCAGACACACGCTCCGCCTCTGACATAGGTGGCCACGCCCCCTCGCAAAATGACTGTCCCTCCGGACTTACTCCCGCTACAGCCGACGCACAGGGAACCTCCCCCTTTACAGCGGAGTGCCCCCTGGCGCCAGAACCGGTACCAACCACATCACCTAGGGGACCGCCCCCTGAACCAACAGGGTCCGGTGCTCGGACACTCCCCCCCCTCACAGGAGAATGCCCTGCAGCGCCAGGACCAGTACCGCCCACTTCAACTGAACGGGTGAATCTGCCGCCATTTTCTGGTGACTGGACACCCTCCCCCCTCACAGGAGGGTGCCCTTTTTTTTCCTATAGCACCCACGGCCATTTTGGGTGCACTACTGTATCCCCCATGCTGGCCCCGCTCCACTACAGAAACGGGGTCTGGCAGGTTGGGGGACCCAGCACCCTGAACCGACTTTTCAGCCGACTCAGACTGCTGGAAAGGAGAAAAGACAAACTTCACTTGTCCCTCAGTTTTCTTTCTTTTCTTGCCCTTTTTTTTATTCCTCCTCTTCTCTTCTGGGCCCAAATCGTCTCCAAAAGAAAAATTTTCTAGACGGGTGGGTGACTCCTGCATTACAATCGCCCGCAGGAGACCCCCGTCTGCCAAGCCGCTGCCTTCACCGCAGTCACTGCCATCATCATCCTCACTGGAGAGAGGTAAGGCCACCTGAGCCGGGTTTATATAGTCTGCACTCAGGGTAAGTGGGGGGTCAGGGGTAGCAATGGTGGCACATACCGATACAGTGTCCATATCCCCCTCACTCACATTGCCCTCCTCACCTCCATCACCTTCCTCCATCTCCTCCTCACTGCGGCAATCCTCATCTTGCTGACTTTCACAACCTCTGGAGGCCCTCATGCTGGAGAACCTCTCTTCATGAATTAGCTTCTCACCAAGAAACCCAGCACCCTCCACAATGTCCGATCTCCTCCTCACAAGCTCCTCCACCTCTTTCCTCAGAGACCTCACCTTGGTGTTGAATGCTGATCTCTTTGCCTTAGGTGCCTGATCCGCTTGATAGGTGGCAAACTTTAGATCTTCTCTAAGGCCACGAAGCTGCTTTCCAAGCTGTTCATATTCAGCCATCTTCGCCTGGATTCTTGATCCAAAGGTCGCCAGTGATTCTCTGTTCCCCTTTTCCCCCCATTGCTGGGGTTGTGAGGGTCCAGACACAGCTGCCTTCACTGCACTCCTCTGCCTGGAAGAGCTTCTTTTCCTTGCAGGGCTTTTGCTGGAGGCTTTGCAGCTCCCAGCTGAGGACGGGGGAGGGGGCACCACATTACTGTGAGCCCTGGTTGTTCTCCTAATTCCGTCCGGATTGTTGGCCGTGGCATTTTCCTTGGCACCCCCCGCCGGCCGGGTACGGGGAGTGCAAGATGAAGCTCCAGATCCCCTGGGCTCCATAGCAGGAAACCTACCCAGGTGTATGCCACACACCTGGGGAGGGGCGGATGGAAATCACTGCTTCTGTGGAAGTCTCAGGAGCTCAGCAGAACACAACCTCTCTCCAGAGCTGTACTCACTATTCTGCTGGTGAGGTCACTGTGTACATACATTACATTACTTATCCTGAGTTATATCCTGTATTATACTCCAGAGCTGTACTCACTATTCTGCTGGTGAGGTCACTGTGTGTGTCACGATTCGGCTGGCAGGAGGTGGATCCTCTGTGCCAGAGAGGGATTGGCGTGGACCGTGCTGGTGGACCGGTTCTAAGTTGCTACTGGTATTCACCAGAGCCCGCCGCAAAGCGGGATGGTCTTGCAGCGGCGGTAGCAACCAGGTCGTATCCACCAGCAACGGCTCAACCTCTCTGACTGCTGAAGATAGGTGCGGTACAAGGGAGTAGACAAGAGCAAGGTCGGACGTAGCAGAAGGTCAGGGCAGGCAGCAAGGATCGTAGTCAGGGGCAACGGCAGGAGGTCTGGAACACAGGCTAGGAACACACAAGGGAACGCTTTCACTGGCACAATGGCAACAAGATCCGGCGAGGGAGTGCAGGGGAAGTGAGGTATAAGTAGGGAGTGCACAGGTGAGAATACTGATTAGGCCTGCTGCGCCAATCAGTGGCGCAGCGGCCCTTTAAATGCCAGAGACCCGGCGCGTGAGCGCCCTAAGGAGCGGGGCCGCGCGCGCCGGGACAACACAGAAGTGGAACGGGTCAGGTACGGGAGCCGAGATGCGCATCGCGAGCGGGCGCGTCCCGCATCGCGAATCGCATCCCGGCTGGGAGTAATATCGCAGCGCACCCGGTCAGCAGGTCTGACCGGGGCGCTGCGAATGAGAGAACGCTGCGAGCGCTCCGGGGAGGAGCGGGGACCCGGAGCGCTCGGCGTAACAGTACCCCCCCCCCCTTGGGTCTCCCCCTCTTCTTGGAGCCTGAGAACCTGAGGATAAGACTTTTGTCCAGGATGTTGTCCACAGGTTCCCAGGATCTCTCCTCAGGGCCGCAATTCTCCCAGTCGAACAAGAAGAATCTTTTACCTCTGACCGTCTTGGATGCTAGAATCTCCTTCACAGAAAAGACGTCAGAAGATCCGGAAACTGGAGTGGGAGAAACAACTTTGGGAGAGAAGCGGTTAAGGATGAGTGGTTTAAGGAGAGAGACATGGAAGGCATTGGGAATACGGAGAGAAGGAGGAAGAAGGAGTTTGTAAGAGACAGGGTTGATCTGGCACTTGATTTTGAAAGGACCAAGATAGCGTGGTCCCAGTTTGTAACTGGGGACACGAAAGCGGACATATTTAGCGGAGAGCCATACCTTGTCTCCGGGAGCAAAAATGGGGGGAGTTCTTCTTTTTTTATCAGCAAATCTTTTCACCCGGGATGAAGCCTGTAAAAGAGAATTTTGGGTCTCTTTCCATATGGTGGAAAGATCACGAGTCACTTCATCCACAGCGGGCAAACCAGAGGGCAAGGGAGTAGGGAGGGGAGGAAGAGGGTGACGGCCGTGCACCACGAAAAATGGGGATTTAGCAGAAGATTCGGAGACTCTGAAGTTGTATGAGAATTCGGCCCATGGTAGAAGATCTGCCCAGTCATCCTGGCGGGAGGAAACAAAATGCTGTAAATAGTCACCCAGGACCTGATTAACTCTTTCTACTTGCCCATTGGATTGGGGATGATAAGAAGAAGAGAAGTTTAATTTGATCTTGAGCTGTTTACAGAGGGCCCTCCAGAATTTAGACACGAATTGGACGCCTCTATCTGAGACGATATGCGTGGGCAAACCATGAAGGCGAAAAATGTGTACAAAAAATTGCTTTGCCAACTGAGGCGCTGAAGGAAGACCAGGAAGAGGAATAAAATGTGCCATCTTGGAAAATCGATCAACGACCACCCAAACAACTGTGTTGCCACGGGATGAGGGCAAGTCCGTAATAAAGTCCATACCAATCTGTGACCAAGGCTGTTCGGGGACAGGCAGAGGATGAAGGAGACCAGCAGGCTTCTGGCGAGGAGTCTTATCCCGGGCACAGACCGTACAAGCCCGCACGAAATCAATAACATCAGTCTCCAGAGTCGGCCACCAATAAAATCGAGAGATGAGTTGCAAGGATTTTTTGATGCCCACATGGCCTGCGAGGTGGGAGGAGTGTCCCCATTTGAGAATCCCGAGACGCTGGCGTGGAGAAACTAAGGTCTTCCCTGGAGGAGTTTGCCTGATGGAAGCTGGAGAAGTGGAGATCAGACAGTCCGGAGGAATGATGTGTTGCGGAGAGACCTCTACTTCAGAGGCATCAGAAGAACGAGAGAGGGCATCGGCCCTAATGTTCTTGTCAGCAGGGCGAAAATGGATTTCAAAGTTAAAACGGGCAAAGAACAACGACCACCTAGCCTGGCGAGGGTTCAGTCGTTGGGCAGACTGGAGATAGGAGAGATTCTTGTGATCAGTGTATATGATAACTGGAAATTTTGATCCCTCCAGCAGGTGCCTCCATTCCTCAAGCGCCAATTTAATGGCCAGTAGTTCTCGATCCCCGATGGAATAGTTTCTCTCCGCCGGGGAGAAGGTCCTAGAAAAAAAACCACAAGTAACAGCATGCCCGGAAGAATTTTTTTGTAGAAGGACAGCTCCAGCTCCCACTGAGGAGGCATCTACCTCCAATAGGAAGGGTTTAGATGGGTCAGGTCTGGAGAGCACGGGAGCGGAAGAAAAGGCAGACTTGAGATGTTTAAATGCGTCTTCCGCTTGGGGGGACCAGGACTTGGGATTGGCATTTTTCTTGGTTAAAGCCACGATAGGAGCCACAATAGTGGAAAAGTGTGGAATAAACTGTCTGTAATAATTGGCGAACCCCAAAAAACGTTGGATAGCACGGAGTCCGGAGGGGCGTGGCCAATCTAAGACGGCAGAGAGTTTATCTGGGTCCATTTGTAGTCCCTGGCCAGAGACCAAGTATCCTAGGAAAGGAAGAGATTGACATTCAAAGAGACATTTCTCCATTTTGGCATAAAGTTGATTGTCACGAAGTCTCTGAAGAACCATGCGGACATGCTGGCGGTGTTCTTCTAAGTTGGCAGAAAAAATCAGAATATCGTCCAGATAAACCACAACACAGGAATATAGGAGATCACGAAAAATTTCATTAAAAAAGTCTTGGAAGACGGCAGGGGCGCTGCATAGGCCAAAGGGCATGACCAGATACTCAAAGTGTCCATCTCTGGTGTTAAATGCAGTCTTCCATTCGTCCCCCTCCCTGATGCGGATGAGATTATTAGCACCTCTTAAGTCCAGTTTGGTAAAGATGTGGGCACCTTGTAAGCGATCAAAGAGTTCCGAGATAAGAGGTAGGGGGTAGCGGTTTTTTACCGTGATTTTATTAAGTCCGCGGTAATCAATACAAGGACGTAGGGAGCCATCTTTTTTGGACACAAAAAAAAAATCCAGCTCCGGCAGGAGAGGAGGACTTGCGGATAAACCCCTTTTTTAAATTCTCCTGGATGTACTCCGACATGGCAAGAGTCTCAGGAGCAGACAGAGGATAGATTCTGCCCCGGGGTGGGGTAGTACCCGGGAGGAGGTCAATAGGACAGTCATAAGGCCTGTGAGGAGGCAAAGTCTCAGCTTGCTTTTTGCAAAAAACGTCAGAATAGTCCATATAAGCCTTAGGAAGACCGGATACAGGGGGAACCACAGGGTCACGGCAAGGAGTACTGGGAACCGATTTAAGACAGTCCTTGTGACAAGAAGTACCCCAGTTCTTGATTTCTCCTGTGGACCAATCAAGGGTTGGGGAATGGCGTTGAAGCCACGGTAATCCAAGAAGAATTTCAGAAGTGCAGTTGGAGAGGACCAAAAATTCAATTTTTTCGTGATGAGGTCTGATGCACATTAGGAGGGGTTCCGTGCGGTAACGCACGGTACAGTCCAATCTTTCATTGTTAACAGAATTGATGTAGAGGGGTCTGGCGAGACTGGTCACCAGGATGTTGAACCTGTTGATGAGAGAGGCCAAAATAAAATTTCCTGCAGATCCGGAATCCAAGAAGGCCGTAGCAGAGAAGGAGAAGGTAGAGGAAGATATCCGCACAGGCACAGTAAGGCGTGGAGAAGCAGAGTAGACATCAAGAACTGTCTCATCTTTGTGCGGAGTCAGCATACGTCTTTCCAGGCGGGGAGGACGGATAGGACAATCTTTCAAGAAGTGTTCGGTACCGGCACAGTACAGGCAAAGGTTCTCCATGCGGCGTCGTGTCCTCTCTTGAGGTGTCAAGCGAGACCGGTCAACTTGCATAGCCTCCACGGCGGAAGGCACAGGAACGGATTGCAGTGGACCAGAGGAGAGAGGAGCCGAGGAGAGAAACAGCCTCGTGCGAACAAAGTCCATATCCTGGCGGAGCTCCTGACGCCTTTCGGAAAAACGCATGTCAATGCGGGTGGCAAGATGAATAAGTTCATGCAGGTTAGCAGGAATTTCTCGTGCGGCCAGAACATCTTTAATGTTGCTGGATAGGCCTTTTTTAAAGGTCGCGCAGAGGGCCTCATTATTCCAGGATAATTCGGAGGCAAGAGTACGGAATTGGATGGCGTACTCGCCAACAGAAGAATTACCCTGGACCAGGTTCAGCAGGGCAGTCTCAGCAGAAGAGGCTCGGGCAGGTTCCTCAAAGACACTTCGAATCTCCGTGAAGAAGGAGTGTACAGAGGCAGTGACAGGGTCATTGCGGTCCCAGAGCGGTGTGGCCCATGACAGAGCTTTCCCAGACAGAAGGCTGACTACGAAAGCCACCTTAGACCTTTCAGTTGGAAACTGGTCCGACATCATCTCCAAGTGCAGGGAACATTGCGAAAGAAAGCCACGGCAAAACTTAGAGTCCCCATCAAATTTATCCGGCAAGGATAATCGTAAGCCGGAAGCGGCCACTCGCTGCGGAGGAGGTGCAGGAGATTGTTGCTGGAGCTGTGGTAATAGCTGCTGTAGCATCACGGTCAGTTGAGACTGCTGGTGACCTTGTTGCGCTATCTGTTGCGACTGCTGGGCGACCACCGTGGTGAGGTCGGCGACAACTGGTAGTGGGACTTCAGCGGGATCCATGGCCGGATCTACTGTCACGATTCGGCTGGCAGGAGGTGGATCCTCTGTGCCAGAGAGGGATTGGCGTGGACCGTGCTGGTGGACCGGTTCTAAGTTGCTACTGGTATTCACCAGAGCCCGCCGCAAAGCGGGATGGTCTTGCAGCGGCGGTAGCAACCAGGTCGTATCCACCAGCAACGGCTCAACCTCTCTGACTGCTGAGATAGGCGCGGTACAAGGGAGTAGACAAGAGCAAGGTCGGACGTAGCAGAAGGTCAGGGCAGGCAGCAAGGATCGTAGTCAGGGGCAACGGCAGGAGGTCTGGAACACAGGCTAGGAACACACAAGGGAACGCTTTCACTGGCACAATGGCAACAAGATCCGGCGAGGGAGTGCAGGGGAAGTGAGGTATAAGTAGGGAGTGCACAGGTGAGAATACTGATTAGGCCTGCTGCGCCAATCAGTGGCGCAGCGGCCCTTTAAATGGCAGAGACCTGGCGCGCGCGCGCCCTAAGGAGCGGGGCCGCGCGCGCCGGGACAACACAGACGGGGAACGGGTCAGGTACGGGAGCCGAGATCGTATCCCGGCTGGGACTAATATCGCAGCGCACCCGGTCAGCAGGTCTGACCGGGGCGCTGCGAATGAGAGAACGCTGCGAGCGCTCCGGGGAGGAGCGGGGACCCGGAGCGCTCGGCGTAACAGTGTGCATACATTACATTACTGATCCTGTACTGATCCTGAGTTATATCCTGTATTATACCCCAGAACTGTACTCACTATTCTGCTGGTGAGGTCACTGTGTACATACATTACATTACTTATCCTGAGTTATATCCTGTATTATACTCCAGAGCTGTACTCACTATTCTGCTGGTGAGGTCACTGTGTGCATACATTACATTACTGATCCTGTACTGATCCTGAGTTATATCCTGTATTATACCCCAGAGCTGTACTCACTATTCTGCTGGTGAGGTCACTGTGTACATACATTACATTACTTATCCTGTACTGATCCTGAGTTATATCCTGTATTATACTCCAGAGCTGTACTCACTATTCTGCTGTTGAGGTCACTGTATACATGCATTACATTACTTATCCTGTACTGATCCTGAGTTATATCCTGTATTACACTCCAGAGCTGTACTCACTATTCTGCTGGTGAGATCACTGTGTACATACATTACATTACTTATCCTGTACTGATCCTGAGTTATATCCTGTAGATCTTTTATTAAAATTTCAAACATAACAATAAAAAAATTACAAAACATAAACATACCATATCCGACAGAACATATCAATATAGCGAATCAGAAAACCAAACACCATAGCATAAAATACAACACCGGTCCACCCCACACTCATTCCTGCACACAAACAAATATATACAATATTTACAAAAGACAGATTCCTATAATACCCATAATACCCATACCATACTAATAAACTATATACACTAATATACACTAATACTAAATGTGAATTTCCTGGCCCAGTTGCAATACCAAAAACCCAATACCAGTAATATACCAAAAAGAATAACAACAACAACAATAATATATACAAAATAATAAAAACCAACACAAACAAAATAACACCACTTTTTTTATTTTTTTTTTTGGCCCTGAGCTGGTCCCGCATCCCATGCCCCCAGTACATGTTACCAGACGTCCATGAACCAGTCCAGGATTTTCTGTATATATAAAAGTCCCATACAACCCCCCTCCCCCCTTTTTAACCCACCACCCAACCTAAACTAAACCCAAACCCCAGGTGGCATCACACAATATATACAATATATACATTACATAAAATATACACAGACTAACAATATATACAATACATAAGTATACAAATAGACTACAACAATAAATACAATAACAAATACATATAACACTATAAGCCAAACAACAAACCCCTAAAGCTCAAGTTCAGCGCCTGCAAGCCCTATATTACCATAAACCAACTGCTCAAAACAAAAAGACTAATGTGCCAGCATCAGCCCACCACCAGGGGGAGACAACAGGCTAAGGCACTTTAAAGGCAGAGCCCCTCCATAGACGAGAGGCCCTGCCAGCACCCAGCCTCTCGTACTCCAGAGAACGCACCTTCACCAGGTCACCGAGAATGTTCCTAACCACCACATTCACAGGGAGGATTTTACGCTGCGTCGACACTAAACACCGTGCGTTCCACGTGTAGTACCTAACCACTGAGCTGACTAGGAATAAAGTACACCGGTCCCAGCCTCCAAGGTTTCTGAATGCCCCATAGGCCCATTCCGCATAGGAGAGACTGGCCAGCCGAGGCCAACCAATGGAAGCGCCCACCCTGTTGTAAACCTCTGTGTTAAAGGGACAATGAAGCAGAAAATGCTCCATGTTTTCCAGCATGCCTCCACACTCTTCGCGGGGACATCCCCGGTCATCAGAGCTCCTGCACTTCAGATTGTCCCTCACACACAGTTTCCCGTGGAAACAGCGCCAAGTCAAGTCCCAAAACTTCAAGGGGATCCTGATAGAATTCAAAAGCTCTAAACCCACCTCCAGATCCCGACTTGGGCAGTCCTTGAGCGCCAATGGCCTCTGGAAATGAGAAGACAGGACCCTCTTGTCAAGGAATTTCCTCGACAGAGTCCTAATCTCCCCCATCCCCAGACCCCACCGACGAATAACCTTCAGAACCGGGGTAGCGTAAGCCGGGAGATGCCCGTGTGGTGTGCGAAGATCCTTCACTTGCCCTCCTGTCTCCCATTCCTGGAAGAAAGGCCAAAACCATCCCCTACAGGAGGATACCCACGGAGGAGCCCTCTCTGACCAGAGGTTTGCTATATTGGTCTTAAGAAAGGTATTCACTAGGAACACCACAGGGTTGACCATACACAACCCCCCTAGTCTCCTCGTACGGTAAGTAACCTCCCTCTTCACTAGGTTCAGTCTGTTCCCCCATAACATCTGGAAGAACACACTGTAGACCCGGGTCCAAAGAGGTTCTGGCAACATGCATACACTGCCCAAGTATATCAGTAAAGGGAGCAGGAATGTTTTGATCAGGTTAACCCTTTCCCGGAGGGTCAGAGACCAACCCTTCCACTGATCCACCTTCTGAGCGGCGATCTTAAGCCTGCTGTCCCAGTTTTGTTTGGGGTAATCCCCTTGGCCAAATTCGATGCCGAGAACTTTTGCAGATTCCTGGGGCTCTGGAAGGGCGTCCGGGAGATCAAAACCAGGATCTCCCCCTCCCAGCCAGAGACTCTCGCACTTATCCCGGTTGATCTTGGACCCGGATGCCTCCGAGTAGCGGTCCACCTCTGACATCACCCATTGGCCTTCCTCTTGTGAGGAGACAAACACGGTGACATCATCAGCATACGCTACCGCCCTCAGAGCCAAATCCGGCACCGCCAGGTCCATTCTCACCCCCGCCAACGGTCCACAATCAATCCTCCTAAGGAAAGGATCAATTGCAAACACGTACAGCAACGGGCTCAAAGGACAACCCTGACGGACGCCAGACCCAACCTCAAAAGAGCGGCCAATCCAACCATTCACAAGCGGGAAACTCTCTGCCCCTGCGTACAAGGTCTTAAGCCAATCAACAAACCCCCCCGGCAGGCCATATCTCAGAAGAACAGACCAGAGGTATTCATGGTTAACCCGATCAAATGCTTTTGCCTGATCCAAGGACAGCAAGTACCCCTTCCAGTGGCCAGCCCTACCCTGCTCCACAGCCTCTCGGACACTGAGCACAGCACTAAATGTACTGCGGCCCGGAACAGAGCAATGCTGAGCCCCCGAAAGGAGCCGGGGTGCAAACTCCACCAGCCGGTTAAACAGCACTTTTGCCAGAATCTTTCGGTCCACATTGAGAAGTGCTATGGGACGCCAATTCTCAATGTGGGACGGGTCTTTACCCTTTGACAGGATGATCAGCGCTGACCTCCTCATTGACCTTGGCAGAGTGCACGAGGATAGACACTCATTAAAAACCCCAGTCAAGAGGGGAACCAAAGTGTCCTTAAAGGTCTTATAGAACTCAGATGTTAAGCCATCCGGACCGGGTGACTTCTTGAGGGCAAGCCCATCAATAGCCATCCTGACTTCCTCTTCCCGGATCATCTCTGTCAAAACGTCAAGAGAGGAGTCTACTCCTGGTTCAGGGACGGTTTCAGCCAAGAAAGCTGATACCTTATCTCGATCTAGATCCTTCCTTCCCAAGAGGTGCGAGTAGAAGGATCTGACGACCTCCAGGATCCCTGATCTGGACCTTTTCAAGGATCCCGTACTATCAATCAGTCCTGAGACTATTTTACTATTCACTGACATCTTGCAGTTTCTGTAAGGGTCGGGCGAGCGGTACTTCCCGTAATCCCTCTCAAAAACCAAAGATGCGTGTCTGTCATACTGGCACTTCATCAACAAGGACTTCACTCTGGAGATATCGTCACGACTACCTCCAGTCGAGACAAGGTTCTCAAGTTTCTTCCTCAGGCCCTGGTACAAACGGTACCTGTTTAGGCTTCTGAGGCCCGAGAGCTGGCGGAAGAATCTCGCAACCCTTTCCTTGAAGATCTCCCACCACTCTGACTTACTGCTACAAAGGCCCAGCAATGGTACCTGGCTCTGAAGAAAATCCTCAAAGGACTGTCTTATCTCCGCTTCTTCCAAGAGAGACGAATTCAGCTTCCAATAGCCTCTGCCCATCCGGGGGGTCTCTGTGACATTCAGAGAAAACAAAATTAAACAGTGATCGGAGAACTCCACCTCAACAACAGACACTGCTGAAGAGACGGCCTCCTCCTTTAAAAAAAACCTATCTATCCTAGACCTACAACTACCCCTATGATAGGTGAATCCCGCGTGGCCTGGGGTGTGCCGGATGTGGACATCCACCAGGCGAGCCTCACTCGCTATGCTATTAAGGGCGACGCTATCATAAGTCAGCTTGTCTCTGGCACCTCCCCTGTCTTGGGACCTCGTGACAGCATTAAAATCCCCTCCAAAGACCACCTGCCGACTTGTAAAAAGATAGGGCTTGATCCTCATAAAGAGACACTTCCGGTCCCACTTAGACTGTGGGCCGTAGATGTTAATAAGGCGAAGTTCTTGTCCCTTCATGAGGACATCTAAGATCAGGCACCTCCCCATTTCTAACTCGATAACCCGTCGGCATTCTACCGCTGCGGTAAAAAGGACCGCCACTCCGCTATACGGCTCGGCCCCAAGAGACCAGTAGGAGGGCCCATTCCTCCACTCTCTTTTAGCCTTGTAGATAGATGACATATCTGTTAGCCTGGTCTCTTGCAAAAATAAAATATCAGCATTAATATGGGCAAAAAAATCGTAGGCCGCAAATCGAGCCGTATCTGACTTTATGCTGGCAACATTAATAGATGCCAGAGTCAACGGAGAGGGTGCCGCCATCAAGGGTGATTGAGTTAGACAGCTTTCTTTTTCCCACCATCCTTCCCATCCACCCCACCACCCTCCTCATCAGATGATGGTTTACCCCTTTTAAGTGAAATAGATGTGTCCATTTTCCCTTTATATACATTTTCCTCGTCCCCTGACTCTGGGCCAGTCTCCCCCCCTGAAGACATAGATTCCCCAGGGAGAGAGGACTCAGCGTCTCCTGTGAGCCCCACCGCAACATCCGGAACCTCACCCCCAGCCCCCCCCTCCTCCGAAGAGGAAATGTCGCGGAGGGCTCGGAACCGGTTGGAGAGACCAATCAGAGGGGGGTCAGTTGTACCTTCCTTTGGCATCTGGCGGGTGGGAGAAGATCTTACATCTCTCCTTTTCTTATTTTTCCGAGTACCCCGCTTTGTTTCTGCCCATCCCCCACTGTCCTCATCCGCGCTCCCACCATGGGAGGACAGTGAGGAGACGGCATCCCCCTCTTTGTGGATCTTCCCAATCTCCTCATCCAGTTCACTATCCCCCAGGGCCTCAGCAGTAAGACTGGCCGCAGGGACAGGATCAGGAGTCACCCCAGTTGGTTGATGCTCCTGTGAGTCCTGAATCTCCCTGTCCCTTTGACGCTTCTTGAGACGCCTCAGTTGTTGCAGGCGTCTTCTGCTTACTTTTCTTCCCTGGCCCCTGCACCCCTTCATCCCCGACAGCCATCCCCCCAGCAGAATCCACCTCACGGCTTACTCCCACCGGGGCAACAACCGCGTTGACAAAGGAACGAGGGCAGCGACTGAATGGGTGACCTAAGTCACCACACAGGTGACACCTAATCTCCGCACAAGATGTAGCGAGATGGCCTATTTCCCCACACAGAGTGCACTTCTGCACAGTGCAATTGGCACTAAAATGTGTGGGGTCACCACATCTGTGACAGAGCTTCGGCTGACCCTGGTAGAAGATCTGGATACGATCCCTTCCGAGGAAGGTCGCAGATGGTATATGGGTAACGGTGTTTCCTGAACGCCTAAGCTTGACCATAAACGTCCAGGCCCCTGACCAGATGCCATATTCATCCCTGTTCTTTTTTGGGACCTCCACCACCTCACCATACCGACCTAGCCACGTCATGATGTCAATACAAGAAAGCGATTCGTTACGGGTTAAAACGGTCACCTTCTTGACATTATTTTGGCGAGACACTGCCTGAATGGTAAAGTCTCGCCAGCCGGGCTCATTCTTTACCAACTCATAATTCGACCAGAAGAGCTCAAGCCCCTCGGCCGAACAAAGCTGATATCGAACTCAGGGGTACCATAAGGATGTATTAAGGCATAGATGTCAGCTGCCTTAAAGCCCAACTTCAGCAGAAGCTCAACAACTTTAGCTCTTGGAGGACATGTATCACTGCCTCTCCACCTCAGCCGGACCACATTCCTTCGGAGACCACCTGGCCCGGCTGTTGGGAGAGACCACACAGTATCCCCCCCTCTTTCCTCTCGGAAGGCTGAAAGACCATGTCTTTCTATCCAAAAGGATAGATCAACCTCCCTACCCTCTACATTGATTGATCTCTCCCCTCTCCTTAAGGCCCCCAGGAGACGCTGCTGCAAACTGCTCTCCCCAGAGCCAGAGGACGAGGAAGCTGCCCCCCTTCCCCCAGCGGTGACATTCGCGTAGCTGCGGACGGGTGCTGCCACCGCTGGGGGTGCAACTGGACCAGGCCCTACATTCCCACCACTAATCTGTGCCCCTTCACCACCCTCCTCCACATAATCCATACCCAAACCATTGACCCCTATTTTAGCTGATGTGCCCCCCATACCTCCACCCGTGCTACAGCCCAAACCACCATTCAAAGCCCCAGAAAGATTTTTAGTAACAGATGAATTATTCCCCTCATTCACACCCTCAGTCACTCCAACATTAACCTCCACATTCATACTGGCTGGACCGGTGCGTTCTGATGCAGATTTTGTACTATCAGCATCACTGGGTACCAGGGCTGGAGCCATCACCACAGGACAGGTCACCGGTCCCTTATACAAGGACCGGGAAGCCTGCCTAGCCTGTTTATTAGCGGCCCCAGCCCTGTTTTTACCGGTACCCTCCGCCTCATCCGTACTAGAATGTCCAACTCCTGGGCGCCGCTGATCTGGATCAGCGGCGCCAATGCAAAACAAAAGTTTTTTTCTACTTTTGGGAGAATCTATTTTTCCCTTAGCCACCACGACTACCTCCGGCACTGAGTCACCCCCCTCTCCCACAGGGGAGCGAACTACAGCACCGGAGTCTGCCTCTATGCCCACCGCTGGGCCGCCCTCACTGTACGGCCTTGCGGCCGATGCCTTCTCTGCTCCATCCCTGCTACTGCAAACAGGCATGGAGCTCTGCGCCCTTTTAGTATCTGTACTCTCCCCGCACCTTTGCACCGAGTCCACCACAGAACACGGGCTGGGCTGGGTAACGGGGCTTGCACAATGAGCTGACCCTGCGGCCGACTCAGGGTTTACAGGGAGGGGGGTGTAGATGTAACTCACCACTTCTTGCTGCTTTGGCTTGGTCTTCTTCTTCTTACCCCCAGGTGCCTCATTTGGGAGCTCATCTCCAAACACCAGGTTCTGAGGACACACTGGGGATTCCAGCATGCGGATCTGGGCCATTAGCGCCCCTCCCTGGTAGCTGCTGTCACTGTCCTCCCCTGAGTCGGCAGGTGATACTGCTGGTTGCTGTGCAGGGGGCCCACTGTACGGGGCCTGCTGCTGTTGCCGCAGGCCACCAGGTGGATCTGCCTGTTGTTCTTCCTCCATCTCCTCCGCATCATCCACCTGGCTCTCAGGTTGCAGCCCCACCAACCTTTTATTTTCCTTTTCCTCCATTACCTTGAATCGTTCTCCATTTTCCAATTTTTCTTTAAATGGCCCACTCTTTGCCAGTAATTCTCCTCTCCTCTCCTCCAAAGCTTGTATTTCAGCCATAAGTCTCTTTATCTGCCCCTGGATCTCCGTCTTTTTCTTTTTTGGAGTTACCTTAGCCCTGGCACGGGCACAGCGCAGTTCCTCTCGGAGCCTCCTGATGGCCTTACAGGCGTCTTCATACTCACGGAGGTGACTTTTTACCCGGGAGGTATAGGTGGAAATAGACTCCCGGGTCCTCAGCACTCCCCAGCCTTCCTCACTGAGGTCGGCTTCACCTCCGTGAGCACTCTGCCTTCTTTCTGATGAACCCAGCTTTCCGCTGGTAGCACCCAGCTTTCCTGAGGTGGATCCAGCCTTGGAGCTTCTCACCTCTGTGGGGGGAGTTGGAGCAGCATTGCTGCGACTCCTGGTGGAACGCCTCACCCCCAAATCCTCCGATGTTCCGGCCGCTTGCTGGCTTCTACTGCTCCCCTGCGGCCTAGTCCGAGGAGCAGAAGCCTGGGCCTCGCCTCCCTCACTCATGCCTGGAAACCCACTCCCTCCCTGGGGAGGAGGAAGCAGGCCCCAGGTGGAACAGATGGAAATCCCTGGAGCTCAGGAGACACAGCAGACACACAGCACAGCTGAAGCACGACCACACCCGCAACTAATTGGTCAGCACTCCAGAGCTGTACTCACTACTCTGCTGGTGAGATCACTGTGTACATACATTACATTACTTATCCTGTACTGATCCTGAGTTATATCCTGTATTATACTCCAGAGCTGTACTCACTACTCTGCTGGTGAGGTCACTGTGTACATACATTACATTACTTATCCTGAGTTATATCCTGTATTATACTCCAGAGCTGTACTCACTATTCTGCTGGTGAGGTCACTGTGTGCATACATTACATTACTGATCCTGTACTGATCCTGAGTTATATCCTGTATTATACCCCAGAACTGTACTCACTATTCTGCTGGTGAGGTCACTGTGTACATACATTACATTACTTATCCTGTACTGATCCTGAGTTATATCCTGTATTATACTACAGAGCTGTACTCACTATTCTGCTGGTGAGGTCACTGTATACATGCATTACATTACTTATCCTGTACTGATCCTGAGTCATATCCTGTATTAAACTCCAGAGCTGTACTCACTATTCTGCTGGTTGGGTCACTGTGTACATACATTACATTACTGATCCTGTACTGATCCTGAGTTATATCCTGTATTATACTCCAGAGCTGTACTCACTATTCTGCTGGTGAGGTCACTGTGTACATACATTACATTACTGATCCTGTACTGATCCTGAGTTATATCCTGTATTATACCCCAGAACTGTACTCACTATTCTGCTGGTGAGGTCACTGTGTACATACATTACATTACTTATCCTGTACTGATCCTGAGTTATATCCTGTATTATACTACAGAGCTGTACTCACTATTCTGCTGGTGAGGTCACTGTATACATGCATTACATTACTTATCCTGTACTGATCCTGAGTTATATCCTGTATTATACTCCAGAGCTGTACTCACTATTCTGCTGGTGAGGTCACTGTGTACATACATTACATTACTTATCCTGTACTGATCCTGAGTTATATCCTGTATTATACTCCAGAGCTGCACTCACTATTCTGCTGGTGAGGTCACTGTTTACATACATTACTTATCCTGTACTGATCCTGAGTTATATTCTGTATTATACTCCAGAGCTGTACTCACTATTCTGCTGGTGAGGTCACTGTGTACATACATTACTTATCCTGTACTGATCCTGAGTTATATCCTGTATTATACTCCAGAGCTGTACTCACTATTCTGCTGGTGAGGTCACTGTGTACATACATTACATTACTTATCCTGTACTGATCCTGAGTTATATCCTGTATTACACTCCAGAGCTGTACTCACTATTCTGCTGGTGAAATCCCTGTGTACATTATGTTCACTTACCAAGTCACCAGGCCCTGTATAACCTGCACAATGACTGGGTAGCAGATGTGTGCACCTCGCGCTAGATGACTGCTAAAAGCGGCAAGACATCGAGAGGAGAGGAGCGCGGAGGAGAACACTTCTCGGCCTCCTTCATCCTCTGCTGTGAACACAACAGACTCCATTTCTGGTCCTTCATGCTGCCTGTTAGTTACTAAGGGTGGGCTCACACCATGATTTCACTTTACGGCTGTCGGATGCAGTTGGGGGGAGCGAAAACCGGGCGCTCCCATATCCTATACCGGCCCATATCTAATTCACTTCAATGAGCCAACCGGAGTAAAACGGTGACTCCGGTCGGCACATTTTTTCCCCGTATCCGGTTTTATGACCGGACCTAAAACCGTGGCATACCATGGAGCGTGTGCCCTCTGCAGCACGCGCTCCTCACTGAGCACTGGGTCTCGTTCTGGAGGTCACGGGGGTCCCAGCGGTCGGACCCTCACACAATCAGGATAGTTACTTTTTGCTGTATACGCAATCAGGATAGTTACTCCGCCCCCTCAATGCAAGCCTATGGGAGGGGGCGTGACAACTGTCACGCCCCCTCCCATAGGCTTGCATTGAGGGGGCGGAGCCATGACGTCACAATGCTCCATCCCTGTGATCGCCAGTAATCAGACCCTGAGCGAACACGCTCCGGGGACTGATTATAACTGGGTGCTGCGTGCAAGATCACGGGGTCCCCAGCGGCGGGACCCCCGCGATCAGGCATCTTATCCCCTATCCTTTGGATAGGGGATAAGATGTCTTAGCACCGGAGTACCCCTTTAAGACACAGACACAGTAGGAAGGGCAACAGCTGACAGGCCTAGAAGACTAATAAATATAGTTTATTTAGATATCTATATGGTTCATATAACTATTGTAAAAATATGTTTCAATTTTATATATTTTTTCTCAGTAATACTAACATTTAACCAGTAGGGGGCGCACTTACATCACTGCATAACATTACTTCAAGGGCGCTGCAATTTTCGTTGAGAATTAAAAGTAAATAATATGGAGAAAAATAGCGTCTGCAGATAAGAACAGCGTGACAGCAAGTAACAAGTGTACGGCTGTGTGAACACTGCCCTAAAACACCAGGACACATGCATGAAAGGGATCCACAGACCGCCATATACCTGACAAAGGCTGAAGCGGGGTCATTTTACCTCTCTCTGGGACAGAAGGGTTTGTTGGATGGAATAATTTGGACTTCCACACTATTCTATTGACCTGGATCCTATAAAAACCTATAGGGGGAGATTTATCAAGAACTGTGGAGAGGAAAAGTTGAACAGTTGCCCATAGCAACCAATCAGATTGTTTCTTTCATCTTTAACCCCTTTAAGGACTCAGCGTTTTTCAGTTTTTGCATTTTCATTTTTTCCTCCTTACCTTTTAAAAATCATAACCCTTAAAATTTTCCACCTAAAAATCCATATTATGGCTTATTTTTTGCGCCACCAATTCTACTTTGCAGTGACATCAGTCATTTTATCCAAAAATCCACGGCGAAACGGAAAAAAAAAATAATTGTGCGACAAGATTGAAGAAAAAACACCATTTGCTTTGGGGGCTTCCGTTTCTACGTAGTAGATTTTTCGGTAAAAATGACACCTTCTCTTTATTCTGTAGGTCCATACGGTTAAAATGATCCCCTACTTATATAGGTTGGATTTTGTCGCACTTCTAGAAAAAATCATAACTACATGCAGGAAAATTTATACTTTTAAAAATGTTCTCTTCTGACCCCTATAACTTTTTTCTTTTTCCGCGTTTGGGGCGGTATGAGGGCTCATTTTTTGCACCGTGATCTGAAGTTTTTATTGGTACCATTTTTGTTTTAATCAGATTTTTTGATCGCTTTTTATTCATCTTTTAATGGCATAAAAAGTGACCAAAAATACGCTAGTTTGGACTTTGGGATTTTTTTTTACGTGTACGCCATTGACCGTGTGGTTTAATTAATGATATATTTTTATAGTTCGGACATTTACGCACGCGGCGATACCACATATGTTTTTATTTTCATTTACAGTGACCCCTCGACTTATGATGGCCCCGACATATGATCAGTTCAACATATGATGGCCTCTCAGAGCCCATCGTATGTTGAAGGCAGCCTCGACATATGATGCTGCTGTGTTTCGGGGCCATCGTACAAACAGCTATCTGACAGCGCTGACAACTTCAGCAACTGACAGATAGTTGTTTAATGTGCCCCGTGTGCCCCGTTCTGCCTCCTGTTACTCACATGTTGTCCTGCTAACTCACACAGGCTTCCACTGTGAGCTCCGTGTAAGCCCCGCCCCCCAGTGCAGCCATAGCCAATAGCCTGCAGCATCTTGCTGCAGGCATCCAATGAGCTGCTGGCTGCCCTCCCCTTCCTTTCCTATAGAGCTGTAGTCGGCAGGATGGTAATGGAGGACATTCTGTCTCCCCTGAAGGTATTTAAAGAACTGTACAGTACTGTATGCGATGTCACACATCACATACAATACATAGACACACAATACACCCCATACATCAATGTTTCCCTATCAGTGGGCCTCCAGCTGTTGCCAAACTATAACTCCCAGCATGCCCAGACAGTCAATGGCTGTACATGCATGCTGGGAGTTGTAGTTGTGCAACAGCTGGAGGCACCCTGGTTTGTTAAACACTCCCCATACACTCCACATACAATGGTCATCCCAGAACCAATTAGCAGTTTCCCATAGAGATATGTATTCAACATACAATGGTTCCGAGGCCCCAGAACCAATTATCATTTTTACATAGACATATGTACTCGACATATGATGGTTTCAACATATGATGGTTCTCCTGGAACCAATTAATATCATAGGTTGAGGGACCACTTTACAGTGTTTCTTTTTTGTTATGGAAAAAGGGGGGTGATTCAAACTTTTATTAGGGAAGGGGTTAAATCCCATTAATTAACTCTTTTTTTCACTTTTTTTTGCAGTGTTATAGCTCCCATAGGGACCTATAACACTGCACACACTGATCTTTTACACTGATCACTGATCACTGGCATCATTAACATGCCGTTGATCAGTGTTATTGGTGCTTGACTGCTCCTGCCTCGATCTCAGGCACGGAGCAGTCATTCGGCGATCGGACAACCGAGGAGGCAGGTAGGCATCCACCTGGTGTCCTGTAAGCTGTTCGGGATGCCGCAATTTCATCGCAGCGGTCCTGAACAGCCCGACTGAGCTGGCGGAATACTTTCAGTTTCACTTCAGACGTGGTGGTCAACATTGATCGCCGGATCTGAAGGGTTAATACCGGGCATCACCGCGATCGGTGATGTCCTGTATTAACCGCGAGTTCCGGCCGTTGATGGCCGCCGGGACTGACCCGATATGACGCGGGAGCCAGCGCAGGACGTAAATATACGTCCTGTGTCGTTAAGGAGTTAAAAATGCCTCTGGAAAATGAAAGAAGCGATCTGATTGGTTGCTATGGGCAACTTTTCCTCAGCACAGGTCTTGACAAATCTCCCCCTATGTGTGCGTTATGAATCTTTTATTGTTTCACCATGGGACCCCTATGCACATGCGGAACGTAAATGTCTGGGTCTTTTCCCAATGAGTATGTCTGACGGACACTGTGAAATCACCCTAATGAACAATGGGTGTAGATCAGCTGTGCCACCCAACCGGATGGGCTGTGGGCCTCCCAGAATGCCGTGATTCGGACGGCAACCCCCCTCCATTCATGTCTATGGGAGGGGGCGTGACAGCTGTCACGCCCCCTCCGATAGACATGAATGGAGGTGGTGTGGTGTCACGACTACGCCCGCCCGAAGCCGGCGTTCTATACATTGGGGCAGATTTATCAAAACCTGTCCAGACGAAAAGTCACTGAGTTGCCCATAGCAACCAATCAGATCGCTGCTTTCATTTTTGAAAAGGCCTGTGAAAAATGAAAGAAGCGATCTGATTGGTTGCTATGGGCAACTCAGCAACTTTTCCTCTGCACAGGTTTTCATAAATCTCCCCCATAATGTTCAGAACGCCGGGGTGCCGGCCCAGAGATCTCCGGGGGTCCCAGTGGCCAGACTCCCCACGATCAGATGTCTTATCCCCTATACTTTGGATAGGGGATAAGATGTCTAAGGGTGGAGTACCCCTTTAAAGTGTACCAGTCATAATGTTCAACAGCCGGATATATTCAAAAGTCCCAACAATCTTGTAGCTCAAAACTTTCCCCCGAGATTACATATTTAGGAGGCGAACGTCCAGAATTCTCATAGACTTGAATGGGAATTCAACACCTACATCTCCTGATCCCATCTTAGGGCAAGTCTCCGGCTACAAGATTGCCCGGGAGTTATGAACATATCCTGTCGCTGAACATCTTGACAGGTACGCTTTAAGGAGGGAAAACCCAGGGACACCAACCTCAGGAGCTTTAACCTACTGCTATGAGAATCTGGTCTGCTGTTAGGGGCTACCAGGTTGCTGCCTCTAGGAGTGGTCCTGGCATGGGTGGCAACCAGCTTGGGGGACCAAGGGACACCAATGCCAGGCACTGAGGGGACAGGCTGTTATTGAACATCCCTCCCCTCTATGGTGCACAGCTATTCGTCACTCTCTACATTCTAAGGGGCGGGAACAGAGCAGTGCTGTTTTGCCAGTAAAATTCACACAGCTACTTCTTTTCCCTTACTTAGCCAATCAATGCACAGGGCTGAGCTGATGATCACATAGGACAGTACTAGATAGCATGTGGGGGGATAAGGGGTTACTGATACACTTGGTTTACAAGGAAAGGAGATAAACAGCAGCAGGATCACAGCAAGGAAAGGGTGACACTAAGCACTGAGCTGCTATTGCTGAGAAACTACACGAGGGGCAGTGAATAGCAGATTGCAGAGAACTGAGACACCCAGTGGCCAAGATTTAAGAGCTGATTTTCTGCATTAAGGAGTCTTTTTTTTTTGGAGAAAAAAGCAATTTACAAATATGTTAGGAATGACAAGTCTTATATGACATCACATGAATTATGTGGAATTTTTCCCCTCACCTAATAAGAGGGCATGACTTTAAAAAGGGGTGTAGCTTGTGTGAAAGGGCTAAAGTGTTGTGGGGTTATAAATGCATACTTTATTTGTCACTTTTGAAGTTGCAACATTTTTACGCAATCACATGCAACTCAATGGGTGGAATAGAAAGCCACAAGGCAAAAAAAAAATGTGCATTGTAAAATGCACCAAATTCATCATCCATCATGTGACACATTTGGTGCATTTTATATTGGCATGAGGGGGAAAAATGCAAGCGAGAAAAGTGGAGTGAAAAAGCCACAAATGATAAGTCTCCACCCTCCACCCCCACCCCATAGTTGTTTTTTTTTCTTTTTCTTTTAAAGAGGTATGTATAATGGGCAGCAACCGAGAAGGACTATGTGCAATGTACGTATTTTCAACCTTAAAAAAAAAAAAAAAATTTATGGTTTTCATGCAAAAAAAAAAAAGGAAAATAATTACTTTTTTTTATGCCATTTAGTACATTTTTTTGAAACGTAGTTTTCCAAATGTTTTTGAAAACCAGAATAAACGTTTTGAGAAAAACTTTTGAGCCCTAAAAAAAAGACCTTGACATTTTTGGATCAAAACACAAACAGCTTTTTTTTAAAAAGACAAAAAACAAATAAACAAAAAAAACATCCCCCCCCTCCAAAAAAAAAATTAAAATAATCACGCCCCCTCCCCAAAAAAATAAATAGCCCAAAAAAATAAAAATCCCCCTCCAAAAAAAAAATCCGGATCCCGATTGGATGAGAGGGTGGTGGGTGGTCCCTTACCTGCCTCCTCACCAACCAATCGGTACTCTAATGCTCCAGGAAGCCTCTAGAGCAATGGAGCCCCGATAACACTGATCGATCGAACATTGTATGCAATCAAAAGATTCCATGTAGTAGTCTGCTATAGGGACAACAAAAAAAAGGGTAAAAAATTTTAAACAAAAAAAATGGTAAATGTAAATCAGCCACTTTTTCCCATAAAATTTTTTTTTTGTAAATGAACAAACATATGTGGTATTGCCGCGTGCGTAAATGTCCAAACTGTTACAATCTAACATTAAAGAAATTGCACGGTCAATGGCGTACACGTAAAAAAAAAAAAAAATACCAAAGTCCAAAATTGCACCTTTTTGCTCTTTTCACATACCATAAAAAATTATATTATAAAAAGCTGTTAAAAAAAATCTCATCAGCATAGTAGCGGTACCGCTAAAAACGGCAGATCACGGCACAAAAAATTACCCTCATACAGCCCTGTATACGGAAAAACATAAAAGTTATAGGGGTCAGAAGAGGACAATATTAAGACTACTAATTTTCATACAAAAAGTTATAATTTTTTTAAAAGAAGTAAAATAAAACCTATATAAAAAAAAAACATAAAATAAAATAAAACTTTTAATCGTATAGACCTACAGAATAAGGATAAGGTGTCATTTTTACCGAAAAGTGTAGAATTATCTTCACCCCACAAATAATTTTTTAATTTTTTTGTTTTGCCGTAGATTTTGTTGTGAAACGATTGAAGTCGTTACAAAGTACAATTGGTGTCGCAAAAAAAATAAAAAAATAAAGTCCTCCTATGGGTCTGTAGGTGGAAAATTAAAAACGTTCTGATTATTAGAAAGGGAGGAGGAAAAAAACGAAAATGAAGCAAAAATGAAAAATGGCCTTAACCCCTTAAGGACTCAGCCCATTTTGGCCTTAAGGACTCAGACAATTTAATTTTTACGTTTTCATTTTTTCCTCCTCGCCTTCTAAAAATCATAACTCTTTTATATTTTCATCCACAGACTAGTATGAGGGCTTGTTTTTTGCGCGACCAATTGTCCTTTGTAATGACATCACTCATTATATCATAAAATGTATGGCGCAACCAAAAAACACTATTTTTGTGGGGAAATTAAAAAGAAAAACGCAATTTTGCTAATTTTGGAAGGTTTCGTTTTCACGCCGTACAATTTATGGTAAAAATGACGTGTGTTCTGTATTCTGAGGGTCAATACGATTAAAATGATACCCATTATTACATACTTTTATATTATTGTTGCGCTTAAAAAAAATCACAAACTTTTTTACCAAATTAGTACGTTTATAATCCCTTTATTTTGATGACCTCTAACTTTTTATTTTTCCGTATAAGCGGCGGTATGGGGGCTCATTTTTTGCGCCATGATCTGTACTTTTTTTTTGATACCACATTTGCATATAAAAAACTTTTAATACATTTTTTATAATTTTTTTTTAATAAAATGTATTAAAAAAGTAGCAATTTTGGACTTTTTTTTTTCCGTTCACGCTGTTCACCGTACGGGATCATTAACATTTTATTTTAATAGGTCGGACATTTAAGCACACGGCGATACCAAATATGTCTATAAAATTTATTTTTTACGCTTTTTGGGGGTAAAATAGGAAAAAACGGACGTTTTACTTTTTTATTGGGGGAGGGGATTTTTCACTTTTTTTTTACTTTTACATTTTTTTTTTACACTTGAATAGTCCCCGTAGGGGACTATTCATAGCAATACCATGATTGCTAATACTGATCTGTTCTATGTATAGGACATAGAACAGATCAGTATTATCGGTCATCTTCTGCTCTGGTCTGCTCGATCTCAGACCAGAGCAGAAGACGCCGGGAGCCGTACAGAGGCAGGTGAGGGGACCTCCGTGCAGCGTTCTGAACGATCGGATCCCCGCAGCAGCGCTGCGGACGATCCGATCATTCATTCAAATCGCGCACTGCCGCAGATGCCGGGATCTGTATTGATCCCGGCACCTGAGGGGTTAATGGCGGACGCCCGCGAGATCGCGGGCGTCGGCCATTGCCGGTGGGTCCCTGGCTGCGATCAGCAGCCGGGATCAGCCGCGCATGACACGGGCATCGCTCCGATGCCTGCGGTTATGCACAGGACGTAAATGTACGTCCTGGTGCGTTAAGTACCACCGCACCAGGACGTACATTTACGTCCTGCGTCCTTAAGGGGTTAAAGGGGTATTCCAGGAAAAAACTTTTTTTTTATATATCAACTGGCTCCAGAAAGTTAAACAGATTTGTAAATTACTTCTATTAAAAAAATCTTAATCCTTTCAGTACTTATGAGCTTCTGGAGTGAAGGTTGTTCTTTTCTGTCTAAATCCTCTCTGATGACACGTGTCTCTGGAAACGCCCAGTTTAGAAGCAAATCCCCATAGCAAACCTCTTCTAAACTGCTGTTTCCCGAGACACGTGTCATCAGAGAGCATTTAGACAGAAAAGAACAACCTTAACTTCAGAAGCTCATAAGTACTGAAAGGATTAAGATTTTTTTTAATAGAAGTAATTTACAAATCTGTTTAACTTTCTGGAGCCAGTTGATTGATATATATATATATATATATATATATATATATATATATATATATATAGTTATATATATATATATATAAATAAAAGTTTTTTCCTGGATAACCCCTTTAAGGGGTTAAAAATAAAAGTGCCACAAAACCTACATCATAAAAAAAAATTAGGGGGTAGTTTTTGGGGGGCAAAAAGGTGGACTAAATCACAATTACCAGGTACTTTTTATTTATTTATTTATTATAATTTTTTCCCATTGTATTAAATGGCATCCAATATTTTTTTTAAGAAGGTATAAGCTGCTTTTGGGCATTTTTTATTTTCTGTCCCCAAAAAATTTTTTACACAAAACATTTTTTTCTTAAAAAAATGAACAAACTTCAATGCACTTGAGTTTCTTACTACAAAAGATTATACAAATTAAACAAAAAAGTAATAAAAAAAAAAAAATATCACACTAATATTAATAATTTTATTTTTGTTATTTACAGAATGAATAAGTCGCTACAGTGAAGTTTGGCGCACAAATTTCTTACTTTTTTGGAAGTGACATGCGTTAACCTCCGTTGTTTCCTAACCAGGGTGCCTCCAGCTGTTGCAAAATTACAACTCCCAGCATGCCCGGACAGCCGTTGGCTGTCCGGGCATGCTAGGAGTTGTAATTTTGCAACAGCTGGAGGCACCCTGGTTGGGAAACACTGCCGTGATCCGTGTACTATCGGCCGCCCTGGTATGCATTTGTCTCTACGCTTCGTGATGTATGGTCGCTGTCTGCAGTCTCCATAGCAACTACTTCATTTGTTTCCATAGCAACCAGAGCTCCCTCTGGGTAGCACATCGAGGCGTTAGGTGTGAGTGCGCCACTGTAGGGTTAACCCGCCGCCTTGTGTCACCTCGTCCGTCCGAACAAAAGGCGGGAATCAATAATAAGAATCCCAGGAATGTTATGATTATTCACAAAATCAAAGCCGGGTCACATGACGATCTGTATTATTTTGTATTTACCGCTACGCTAAATAACATCCCCATGATTTATCAGCCGCACTTAGCGCAGGTCGCCCGTGTTCTGGTGTTGGCGTCACATAATTTTCGCTTCCTTTTTTACATTAAAATTAATTCGTTTTTATTCCCCCCCCCCCCAGCAATATTTATTTACCAATTAATTAATAAATTTATTGTTTATTTTATTTATTTATTTACACACACACACATATATATATATATATATATATATATATATACCGTATTTTTCGCACTTTTTCTTCCCCTGGTGCGTCTTATACAGCGAATACACCCCTATCGCGGCGGTCCCTGCGGCCATCAACGGCCGGGACCTGTGGCTAATACAGGACATCACCGATCGCGGTGATGCCCTGTATTAACCCTTCAGACGCGGCGATCAAAGCTGACCGCTGCGTCTGAAGCGAAAGTGACACTAACCCGGCTGGTCAGTCGGGCTGTTCGGGACCGCCGCGGTGAAATCGCGGCGTCCCGAACAGCTTGCAGGACACCGGGAGGGACCTTCTCGGTGTCTGCTCCATGCCGGGATCCCCTGCATGGTCGGCGCTCTCCTTCGTCGTCATCACGTCGTCGCGCACACCGTCCCGTCATCCAATCGGAGCGGCGTGCGTAGCGACGTCATGGCGGCGACGGAGAGCAAGGATACCGGGCAGCAGAGACGTTCCGGAGTGACGGGGACACCCCGTGGACGTGGCGACAGCGATGGAAGGCGACATCCAGGGCAGCGGTGACTGTCCAGAGCGGCGGGGACACGTGAGTATTACCTCCTCTAACAGTGGTCTTCAACCTGCGGACCTCCAGATGTTGCAAAACTACAACACCCAGCATGCCCGGACAGCCAACGGCTGTCCGGGCATGCTGGGAGTTGTAGTTTTGCAACATCTGGAGGTCCGCTGGTTGAAGATCACTGTGACCTATACTTTACATTGTATTCTAGATTTTCCTCATTTAAAATTGGGTGCGTCTTATATGCCGGAGCATTCTATAGGGCGAAAAATACGGTATATATATATATATATATATATATATTCAACAAATTTGGTTTATCTATCTATCTATCTACAACCCAAGGAATATCTAGGATTAGAAAAACATAACTGCTTCTTATCAAAAATAGCGCCACACGTGTCCTCCAGGTTGTGTGTGGTATTGCAGCTCAGTGCAATTCACTTCAATGGAGCTGATCTGCAGTGCCACGCACGACCTGTAGACAAGTGTGGCAGTGCTTTTGGAAGAAAGCAAAAAAATAAATGTTTCCGATCCTAAACCACCCCTGTAACGACGCAGGGCGTAAATGTACGTCCTGGTGCGTTGGTACTTAACTCTCCAGGATGTACATTTACGTCCTGTACATGACCGCGAGCACCAGGGAGGGGGGGGGGGGGGTGGCGGACTCGCGTCATGCACGGCAGGTCCCGGCTGCTATCAGCAACCAGGGACCCGCCGGTAATGGCGCGCATCGGCGATCGTGCTGATGTCTGCCATCTGCGGCATCGCGGTCACTGAAATGGATGATCGGCCGCAGCGCTGCTGGGGGGATCCGATCAGCCAGAACGGTGAATGGAGGTCCCCTCACCTGCCTCCGTCGCTTTCCTCGGGTCTTCTGCTCTGGTCTGCGATCGCCAAAGTAAAAAATAAAAGGAAAAAAAGTTGAAAAATCCCCTCCCCCAATAAAAATGTAAATTGTCCCTTTTCCCCATTTTACCCCCGAAAAGTGTAAATAAATAAATAAATAAATTAATTAATAATCATATTTGATATCTCCGTGTGCGTAAATGTCCGAACTATCAAAATCTAATATTAATGATCCCGTACGGTGAACGGCGTAAACGTACAAAAAAACTTAAATAAAAAATAACTGCTTTTTTTGTCACATCATATTCCCAACAAATTTTTAAAAATTTTTTACTAAAGTGGTACCAATAAAAATACAGATCACGGTGCAAAAAAAATAAGCCCTCATATCGCCGCTTATACGGAAAAAAGAAAAAGTTATAGGCGGTCAAAATAGAGGGATTTTAAATGTAGTAATTTGGTTAAAAAGTTAGAGATTTTTTTTAAGTGGTACAATAATAGAAAAGTGTATAATCAGGGGGATCATTTTATTCGTATTGACCCACAGAATAAAGAAAACAGGCAATTTTTACCGTAAATTGTACGGCGTGAAAGCAGAAAACTACTTTTCAATTAGAAATCCGTGTATTTTCGTAGCTGAGGCAAATCGTTCAACGTATGTGAAATACAGTGTTCTTACAAGTTTTCCTGGCTTTAGGGCGCGTTCACACTCCGCTCCAAATTAATGCACATTTCCTCTGCCCATTGACTTTAATGTTATTTCCGCTGTCCTGTTCACACTGCGGAAATTCTGCTAGCAGTATTCCGACGCTGAATTCCGTTCCACTTGAAGAAAGAACATGTTCATTCTTCAAGCGGAATCCGCGAGCAGAAATCAATTGACAAATTCAGCCCGACATCGTTTTCGCGTGCAATTCACCGGCAATTTGCACGCAATTTGCACGGAAATGGCTGAAAAACCCTTCACTTCTTTCTCCCCCATGTCTGCACGCAATTCCGCGCTCAATTTCGCGCAAATTGCGTGCGAATTGCGCGTGAATTCCCCGCAATTTTTTATTTTTATTTTTTCTGCCCGTAAATTTTTCAGCGTTAATTACTCTTCATATACTCCATGTGAACGCACCCCTGACAGGAAGTTGTGTAGTCCTCTCATTGTCAGTGTGGTGTTGTCTCAGCCGCTCCCCTGCTCCTCCCTTTCTCCTGACAAGAAGATGTGTAGTTCTTTCATTGCCAGTGGGGAATTGTCTTAGTACCTCCCTTTCTCCTGACAAGAAGTTTGTAGTCTTCTCATTGTCAGTGTGGTGTTGTCTCAGCAGCTCTTTAGCTCCTCCCTTTCTTCTAACAGGAAGTTGCATAGTTCTTTCATTGTCAGTGTGGTGTTGTCTCAGCAGCTCTCTAGTTCCCCCTCTCTCCTGACAGTAAGTTGTGTAGTCCTCTCATTGCCAGTGTGGTATTGTCCCATCACCTTCCTTTCTCCTGACAGGAAGTTGTGTAGTCCTCTCTTTACCAGTGTGGAATTGTCTCAGCACTTTCCTTTCTCCTGACAAGAACTTTGTAGTCTTTTTGTTGTCATTGTGGTGTTGTCTCAGCAGCTCTCTAGCTCCTCCCTCTCTCCTGACAGAAAGTTGTGTAGTTCTTTCATTGTCAGTGTGGTGTTGTCTCAGCAGCTCCCCACTATCTCTTGACAGGAAGTTGTGTAGTCCTATAATTGTCAATCTGGTGCTGTCTCAGCATCTCCTGGCTCCTCCCTCTCCCCTGAGACAGCTGCCTTAGGAGGCTGATCTCCGCCATTACCGGCGACGTTCTGGCTGTTGATAGCTCCGCTGGGCACAGCTCCCACTTTATAGTGGGAATGCCGTTTAGGGTGTAAATAAACATCTATTAGTGTTAAAGGGGTACTCCGGTGGGAAAATTTTTTTTTCCAATCAACTGGTGCCAGAAAGCTATACAGATTTGTACATTATTTCTATTACAAAATCTTAATCTTTCCAGAACTTATGAGCTGCTGTATGCTCCACAGGAAGTTGTGAAGTTCTTTCCAGTCTGACCACAGTGCTCTCCGCTGACACCTCTGTCCATATCGGGAACTGTCCAGAGCAGGATAGGTTTTCTATGGGGATTTTCTTCAGCTCTGGGCAGTTCCTGACATGGACAGAGGTGGCACCAGAGAGCACTGTGGTCAGACTGGAAAGAACTACACAACATCCTCTGGAGCATACAGCAGCTGATAAGTACTGGAAGGATTAAGACTTTTATATAGAATTAATTTACAAATCAATTTAAGTATTTGGCACCAGTTGATTTGAAAAAAATATATAGTTTTCCACCGGAGTACCCCTTTAAGGGGTTAACACAAAGCTTTAATTTTCCTTGTAAATACACCAGCGCACACCGTATTCCCTGTGGTATCCTGCAGAATTGGAGTCTTTTTCTGCCCGGGGATAAGTGCGGTAATGTTTACTTACATAATGCAGGAAGTTTCCTCCTTTCCTATTGTGGGCGCC
Organism: Hyla sarda; assembly: GCF_029499605.1. Classification (NCBI taxonomy): domain Eukaryota; kingdom Metazoa; phylum Chordata; class Amphibia; order Anura; family Hylidae; genus Hyla; species Hyla sarda. The sequence goes on along the minus strand of NC_079200.1, from coordinate 12,159,260 downwards.
GGGATCGCTGTGTAAAATGACACCAGCGTTTGATAAACGAAAACAGTCGGCTTCCTGCAACAATGGTGGCGATACCAACAGGACCGGGCCAGAAGTATTTCGGGAGATTTTATTATTGGAAGAATGAATCTACTTCCTGCACTTGTTTCCCAGCAGCCGAGCCGGCAAAGAAACATCAAAGGGGAAAGGTTAATAGGGTGATAGAAAGTGAAAGGTCGCAACCCCCCCCCCACGTCTCCGAGTACATGAGAGGGGTCTGATTCGCTTATCTCACCTACAGTGCAAATAAAAAAGTCTGCACACCCCTGGTAAAGTGGCAGGTTCTTGTGATGTTAAAGGAGTACTCCGCTACTCAGCGTTTGGAACAAACTACTCCGAATGCTGGAGCCATGAGCTTGTGATGTCATAGCCCCACCCCCTCAATGCAAGTCTATGGGAGGGGGCGTGACGGCCTCTGTTCTGTTCCCTGCCACAATTAATACAGTGAATTTGGTCTCCTCCTGGCCTGGCAGGAGACCAAACTTCTCAGTGTTTCTCTGCACTGAGCTTGATTGTCAGCTGCACAGAAAGTGAAAGCTCCACAGATTCTCACAGAAAGCTGCACAGACTGAAAACTGCAGGAGAGCCTCACTGATAGCAACACAGACTGAAACATGAACGGAGCCTGAGGTCTTCTATTCATCACAGCACTGCAACCATATGAGGGCGGAAGTGGTCCCCCAGCAGGCTTCAGTGATGTCATGCCTGCTGGGAAACACCCACTTTCTCCTGCTGGGAGATTGCACAATGTGAGCAAGAAGAACGGTTTGATACACAGCGTTTTAAAGCTCTAAAAAAAAAAATTAAGGGTGGGAGGGGTGTTAAGAGTAGTTAGGGAACATGAGATAGTTTAGAACAGTTTATTTGGTGACAGGTGCTCTCTAATGTCTGGGCCCGGGTTGGACCATTCCAAAACATTAATCATCTTTTGGTAAAGCTTTTGTGAATTTGGATGTGAGCTTTGGATCATTATCATGCCGAACGGTGAATTCCTCTTATTTCTAATGGACGCCTGAAGGTTTTGCGCCAAAGGTCCCAGTGAACTGTTCACAATTCCCTCCCCCATTACACAGGTCCCGGTTCCAGCTGAAGAAAAACAGCCCCAAAGCATGATGCTGCCCCCGCCATGCGTCACTCTGGGTACGGTGGTCTTTGGGCGATGTGCCGTGTTGTTTATGCGCCAAATCTACCATTTGTAGTTTTGCAGTCACACTGCTTGGGAGACACTGATATAGACCCATGGAGGACTTCTTGTGACTGGATTCATATTGGCAAATTGCGATTTCGAAGACCATTTCTCCTTCTATGTAACTCGCTTGTATAATTCTATGTATATAAAACAGAGATCTAGCCAAATCTGCCCTTTCATATAATATTCTGCTTCTACTTGGAAAACCCCCTCAATCATAAATCACAATTCATCTGTAAAGAAGTCCTAACCAACGTTTATAGGGCTTTATGTAAATGGGCGGTGTATATGGCGCCCGTAGCCTGTCTTGCCTCCAATTTGATACCAGTGGTGCATTGCCTCGAACATGGTGGCACATGCAGTGTGCAGCAGGCGCTCCGAGTGCTTCTCTACAGGATCTCTGTATCTGGCTTTGCTGTACACTTGAACAAGGGGGGTTAGGGATACACATCCAGAGCCTGGTGCCTGAGAGCACCCTCTACCACCACAGACTACACCGGTATTATAAGTGGAATGTGGTATGTGGGGGGCAACATTACAGATTTTGCATCGGGTTAAACCTCAGCGCACAAAAAGGAAATAATATACACTCCCTGACCCCTTTATTAGGTATTCTTGGCCCCTTTTGCCTTCATACCTTAGTGGTATACTTCCTACAAGGTGCTGAACACATTCCTCAGAAATTTTCCTCCATATAGACATGATGACATCACACAGTTCCTCCATATGGACATGATGACATCACTCAGTTCCTCCATATGGACATGATGACATCACACAGTTCCTCCATATGGACATGACGACATCACACAGTTCCTCCATATGGACATGATGACATCACACAGTTCCTCCATATGGACATGATGACATCACACAGTTCTCCATATGGACATGATGACATCACACAGTTCCTCCATATGGACATGATGACATCACACAGTTCCTCCATATGGACATGATGACATCACACAGTTCCTCCATATAGACATGATGACATCACACAGTTCCTTCATATGGACATGATGACATCACACAGTTCCTCCATATGGACATGATGACATCACACAGTTCTTCCATATGGACATGATGACATCACACAGTTCCTCCATATGGACATGATGACATCACACAGTTCCTCCATATGGACATGATGACATCACACAGTTCCTCCATATGGACATGATGACATCACACAGTTCCTCCATATGGACATGATGACATCACACAGTTCCTCCATATGGACATGATGACATCACACAGTTCCTCCATATGGACATGATGACATCACACAGTTCTTCCATATGGACATGATGACATCACACAGTTCTTCCATATGGACATGATGACATCACACAGTTCCTCCATATGGATATGAGGACATCACACAGTTCCTCCATATGGACATGATGACATCACACAGTTCCTCCATATGGACATGATGACATGACACAGTTCCTCCATATGGACATGATGACATCACACAGTTCCTCCATATGGACATGATGACATCACACAGTTCCTCCATATGGACATGATGACATCACACAGTTCCTCCATATGGACATGATGACATCACACAGTTCCTCCATATGGACATGATGACATCACACAGTTCCTCCATATGGACATGATGACATCACACAGTTCCTCCATATGGACATGATGACATCACACAGTTTCTCCATATGGACATGATGACATCACACAGTTGCTGCAGATTTGTCAGATCCATGATGAGAATCTCCAGTTCCACCACATCCCAGCGGTGATCTATTGGATGAGATCTGGTGACTGTGGAGACAATTGGAGTCATGTGACCTCATTGTCCTGTATGAGACGATGTCATGTGACCTCATTGTCCTGTATGAGACGATGTCATGTGACCTCATTGTCCTGTATGAGACGATGTCATGTGACCTCATTGTCCTGTATGAGATGATGTCATGTGACCTCATTGTCCTATATGAGATGATGTCATGTGACCTCATTGTCCTGTGTGAGATGATGTCATGTGACCTCATTGTCCTGTATGAGACGATGTCATGTGACCTCATTGTCCTGTATGAGACGATGTCATGTGACCTCATTGTCCTGTATGAGACGATGTCATGTGACCTCATTGTCCTGTAGGAGATGATGTCATGTGACCTCATTGTCCTGTGGGAGATGATGTCATGTGACCTGATTGTCCTGTATGAGATGAGGTCATGTGACCTCATTGTCCTATGTGAGATGATGTCATGTGACCTCATTGTCCTGTGTGAGATGATGTCATGTGACCTCATTGTCCTGTGTGAGATGATGTCATGTGACCTCATTGTCCTGTATGAGATGATGTCATGTGACCTCATTGTCCTGTAGGAGATGATGTCATGTGACCTCATTGTCCTGTATAAGATGATGTCATGTGACCTCATTGTCCTGTATGAGATGATGTCATGTGACCTCATTGTCCTGTATGAGATGATGTCATGTGACCTCATTGTCCTATATGAGATGATGTCATGTGACCTCATTGTCCTGTGTGAGATGATGTCATGTGACCTCATTGTCCTGTATGAGACGATGTCATGTGACCTCATTGTCCTGTATGAGACAATGTCATGTGACCTCATTGTCCTGTATGAGATGATGTCATGTGACCTCATTGTCCTGTAGGAGATGATGTCATGTGACCTCATTGTCCTGTATAAGATGATGTCATGTGACCTCATTGTCCTGTATGAGATGATGTCATGTGACCTCATTGTCCTGTATGAGATGATGTCATGTGACCTCATTGTCCTGTATGAGATGATGTCATGTGACATGGGACATTATCCTGCTGGAAGTATCATCAGAAGATGGGTCCACTGTGGTCATAAAGGGACGGACATGGTCAGTAACAATACTCAGGGAGGCTGTGGGGTTTATACCAGGATCAATTGGTACGAACCTGAGAGGCAAAACACTTGAGTTAGAAAATGCATGAAAACTGCACAGTGTGAACTGATCCCAACCGACTTATAAGTCTGACGCGTTCACCTGGGCGACCTCCAGCGTTAGCAGACTAATTTGATGACCAGTTGAGCTGGAGTGATCATCCACCTTATCCTCAGCCTGATGACTTATGGGAATTCACATACATTATTGTGCATTTGGAAACCAAAATAGAGCCAATCCCATGCCTGCCACATTAGTGAAAAGAGGTAAGCACTAGAATTCTCTAATAATAGCCTATGCTGCACTATATCTGCAAAAAAGAAAAAATTCCCGGAATGCTTTTTTTTTTTTTTTTAAAGGGATATGCTCTAATAAATACAAGTACATGTAGAACTAAACATAGGGCTGTGTGTGTGACATCCCGGCCCCCTCTTGTTGATTTACACATACTAGCTGGATATGTTTTATAAGCGACGCAGCAGGGGATCTCCACTATAAAACACTATACGGAGGCTTCGGATTGGCTCGGGCAGCTTTGGCATCTCACTAGCTGAATGGGAGCATTGGGGAGATCAGCGCTGGTGGCGCGGGGTCACGGCCGAGGCTATTCCATTCATTCTGGAGGATAAACAGCAGCTGTTTGGATTAGAAGCAAATCTCACACCCCAACACCTGCGGGAACCGGATCCAGGGACCTGCGCGGCGGCCTACACTCTAACTCCACCACACCAAATGGGAATTAAAGGGGTACTCCATTTTTTTTTTCTAATCATCTGGTGCCAGAAAGTTAAACGGATTTGTAAATTACTTCTATTTAAAAATCTTAATCCTTCCAGTACTTATCAGCTGCTGTATGCTCCAGAGGAAGTTGTGTAGTTTTTTCCAGTCTGACCACAGTGCTCTCTGCTGACACCTCTGTCTATGTCAGGAACTGTCCAGAGCTGGATAGGTTTGCTATGGGGATTTGCTCCATCTCTGGACAGTTCCTGACACGGACAGAGGTGTCAGCAGAGAGCACTGTGGTCAGACTGGAAAAAACTACACAACTTCCTCTGGAGCATACAGCAGCTGATAAGTACTGGAAGGAATAAGATTTTTATATAGAAGTTATTTACAAATCTGTTTAACTTTCTGGAACCAGTTCATTTAGAAAGAAAAAAAATTATATATATATATAGTTTTCCACCAGAGTACCCCTTTAAGACACTGGGTCTAAATCAGTAGGTCTCAAACTTTGGTCCTCCAGATGTTGCAAAACTTCAACTCCCAGCATGCCCGGACAGCCGTTGGCTGTCCGGGCATGCTGGGAGTTGAAGTTTTGCAACATCTGGAGGGCCACAACTTAAGACCACTGATCTAAATAAAGTAACTTCAAGGGTTTCCATCAGTGATCTAAGGTTGGAAGATACTTCATCTTAAAGGGGTTCTCCGATGGGAAAAAAAAAATTCTAATCAACTGGTGGCAGAAAGTTATACAGATTTGTAAATTACTTCTATTTAAAAAATCTTAATCCTTCCAGTACTTATCAGCTGCTGGATGCTCCAGAGGAAGTTGTGTATTTATTTTCAGTCTGACCACAGTGCTCTCTCTGCTGACACTCTTTTTATTAGAAAAATACAAAACTTATCAAATACAAAACACAAAGCAAGCTTAACCAGCTATAACATAAATAAGAAATACTCTAGAACCAAAAACAAAACCTCATAAACAAAACCCTGCCTAACCGGCCAGCCCAGCTTTACTGAGATACTAAAATACTAAGATATTAAAGTATGCCCAAAATATCTAATCAAACACTCACACACTTACCGAAAATGAACATAAGAAAAATAAATAAATAAATAAAATAGCACAACTTGGCTTGTCAAAATATAAACATAAAAGTTATCATTATCCGACTATAACTCAAAACCATCCATACTTGGGAACACGCAACAAGAAAACTAAACAGAAACGTAGCAAGCACACCTCAAAAAAAAAAAAAAAAAAAAAATAATATTTTTTTTACTTTTTTTTTTTATATTTTTTCTTTTTTTTACATTTTTTATATTTTTTTAATCTTTATACATATACATATATATACACATACATACACACACACATATATATATATATATATATATATATATATATATATATATACACATATACATACAAACAAAATCTATAATAGTAATAATAATAATAATAATCATCAAAATAATCACATCACACATACATTCACTTACAAAACGTCCAAATTAACTGGATCCTCTATCCGGGACTAATGAAAATACCAAAGAAAACATAAAACAGACCAAATAACTGAAATAAACTAAATAAACCACATATCAACACAGCAACTGGTCCGGCTACCATAACGCTGAAACAATATGAAACAATATAGATATAACACAATATAGGTAGAAAATTACTAAATATACTATATAATAATAATAATAAATAAAATATAATATAAACAAAATATATGCACTACAGAAAACCCCTACAAAATCAATAGAAAACCCTAGGAAAAACCCTACACTAAAACTGTACCCTCACCCACACCACCCCTCCTGTACATGGGTCAGAGTCCATACCGTTCTTACAGTTCACAAAGTCCAGTCCTTAACTGACCCATGTCAGGTCCCCCAAAGATGAACACCACCACCCACAAATACACCCTCCCCACCTAGCACTCCTCCCAACCAACTTATACACAAACTTATACACACTGAACCACAACCCACTTTAGGCCCAAGTTTGGTCGCCTGTAAGCCCTTCATACCATATCAGCTTAAAAACAAAACAAAAAAACTAGCGTGCACATGCATCAGCCCACCACCAGGGAGAAGGATGGCAGACTTGATACATTCAAAACAATTTTACACTCTTTCCCTAACTCCCCCTACAATTCTCCCTAATCCTATCCCTTCATTCAAACTAACCCTGTTCTCATTCTATCTCTGTCCCTCTGACACTGTCCCTAACCAAAATAAAGGTACTCTACCTAAAAGGTCTAGTACCTAGGGCACATCAAAGGAAAACCCTCTCCATAGGAGAGAAGCCCTACTGGTACCAAGACTGCCATGCTCCAAAGACCTGATCTTCCCAAGGTCACCGGTGATGTTCCTACAGACCTCCACCTCGGAGAGGATTTTCTGTTGGGTCGACACTAAACACCGTGCATTCCACGTGTAGTACCTAACCACTAAACTGACTAAGAATAAAGTGCCCCGATCTCGGCCACCCAGGTTCCTGAATGCCCCATAAGCCCACTCCTGATAGGTAAGGCCGGCAAGTTGACTCCAGCCGATGGAAGCGCCCACCCTGTTGTAAACTCCTATATTAAAGGGACAATGAAGCAGGAAATGGTCCATGCTTTCCAGCGTGTCCCCACACTCTTCTCGGGGACATCCCCGGTCATCAGAGTTCCTACACTTCAAATTGTCCCTCACATATAGCTTCCCCTGAAAGCAGCACCAGGCCAAGTCCCAAAACTTCTGGGGGATCCTTTTCATGTTTAAAAGGTACAACCCCACCCTCAGATCCCGACCTGGGCAGTCCCTGAGCGCCAGAGGCTTCTGGAAGTGGGTCAACAGAACCCGTTTGTCAAGGAACTGCCTTGACTGGGTCCTGATCTCCCACACTCCCAGACCCCACCGACGTATCGCCTTCAGAGTCGGGGTAGCGTAAGCCGGAAGATATCCATGGGGTGTACGGAGGTCCTTCACTTGCCCTCCTGTCTCCCATTCCTGGAAGAAAGGCCGAAACCACTCCCTACAGGAGAGTACCCACGGAAAAGCCCTCTCTGACCAGAGGTTTGAGATGTTAGCTTTCAAGAAGGTGTTGGTTAAGAACACCACAGGGTTTACCATAGATAAACCCCCTAGTCTCCTCGTGCGGTACGTAACCTCCCTCTTGACTAGGTTCATCCTGTTCCCCCATAACAGTTGGAAAAACAGGCTGTAGACCCTAGTGTAGTAAGCCTCTGGCAGGATACATACGCTGCCCAGATAGATAAACAAGGGGAGCAGGTACGATTTGATCAGGTGTACCCTTTCCCTGAGGGTCATAGACCAACCCTTCCACTGGTCCACCTTCTGAGTGGCATCCTGGAGCTTACCATCCCAGTTTTTGGTGGGATAATCATCCTGGCCGAATATGATGCCCAACACTTTTGCTGACTCTTGGGGCCCTGGAAGGGTGTCCGGGAGATCAAACGTGGGATCTCCCCCTCCCAGCCAGAGACTCTCACACTTATCCCGGTTGATCTTAGACCCGGATGCCTCCGAGTAGCGGTCCACTTCCGACATCACCACATCGACCTCCTCTCGCGAGGACACGAAAATGGTGACATCGTCAGCGTACGCCACCACTCTCTGGGCGACATCCAGCTCTGCCAGGTTCATCCCGACTCCCGCCAACGGCCCACAATCTACCCTCCGGACGAAGGGATCGATTGCGAACACGTATAACAGCGGGCTCAAAGGACAACCCTGACGGACTCCGGACCCCACCTCAAAAGAGCGGCCAGACCAACGGTTCACCAGTGGGAAACTCTCTGCCCCTGCATACAAGATCTTAAGCCAATTCACAAAAGTACTCGGTAAGCCATATCTCAGGAGGACGGACCAGAGGTACTCGTGGTTCACCCGATCAAACGCTTTGGCCTGATCCAGGGACAGCAAGTACCCCTTCCAGAAACCCGCACTACTCCTCTCCACTGCCTCCCTGACACTAAGGACCGCACTTAAGGTGCTTCGGCCTGGAACAGAGCAGTGCTGAGCTCCTGAAAGGAGCCGGGGTGCAAACTTCACCAGCCGATTAAACAGTATCTTGGCCAGAAGCTTCCTGTCCGCATTGAGAAGAGCTATGGGCCTCCAATTCTCAATACGGCTGGGATCTTTACCCTTTGATAGAAGAATCAGGGCTGACCTCCTCATTGACTTCGGCAGAGTGCCCGAGGAGAGACACTCATTGAATACCTCAGTCAAGAGGGGAGCTAAAGACTCCTTAAAGGTCCTGTACCACTCGGATGTTAAGCCATCCGGACCTGGCGACTTCTTAGGAGCGAGCCCCTCGATCGCCAGTCTCACTTCCTCTTCCCTGATTCCTTCTGCCAAAACATCAAGAGAGGGGTCTACCCCTGGCTCAGGAATGGTTTCAGCCAGGAAAGCCGACATCCTGTCTCGATCTAGATCCTTCCTCCCCAAGAGGTGCGAGTAGAAGGATCTGACGACCTCCAAGATCCCTGATCTGGACCGATTCAGAGATCCTGTACTATCAATCAGTCCTGAAATGACTTTACTACTCACTGACATCTTACAGTTTCTGTAAGGGTCGGGCGAGCGGTACTTCCCGAAATCCCTCTCAAAAACCAAAGATGCGTGCCTATCGTACTGACACCTCATCAGCAAGGATTTCACTCTGGAGATATCCTCTCGGCTACCTCCAGTCGAGACAAGAAGCTCGAGTTTCCTCCTCAGACCCTGATACAGGCGATACCTGTTCAGGGACCTGAGGCTCGAGAGCTGGCGGAAGAACCCCGCAACCCGCTTCTTGAATATCTCCCACCACTCTGACTTACTACTACATAGGCCCAGTAAAGGTACCTGACTCTGAAGAAAATCCTCAAAGGACTGTCTTATCTCCGCTTCCTCCAGGAGGGACGAATTCAGCTTCCAATAACCTTTTCCCATCCGGGGGGTCTCTGAAACATTCAGGGAAAACAAAATCATACAGTGGTCGGAGAACTCCACCTCAACCACGGACACTGCGGAAGAGACGGCTTCCTCCTTTAAATAAAACCTATCTATCCTAGACCTGCGACTACCTTGATGATAGGTGAAACCCGTGTGGCCTGAGGGGCTCCGGATGTGGGCGTCCTCTAGGCGAGCTTCTCTAGCTATGCTAATCAGTGCCACACTATCGCAAGTCAGCGGACCATTGGAGCCTCTCCTATCTTGGGACCTCGTGACATTATTGAAGTCCCCTCCAAAGATCACTTGCCGACTCGTAAAAAGAAAGGGCTTAATCCTCATAAAGAGATCTTTACGGCCCCGCTTAGTTTGCGGGGCATAGATGTTAATGAGCCGGAGCTCTTGTCCCTTCATGAAGACATCTAAGATCAGGCACCTCCCCATTTCTAACTCAGTAACCCGTCTGCATTCAACAGGAGCGGTAAAAAGGACCGCCACCCCACTATACGGCTCAGCCGCAAGAGACCAGTGGGAGGGACCGCGCCTCCACTCTCTTCTGGCTTTTACCAGGGAGGCTAGATCTGACAACCTGGTCTCTTGCAGATACAAAATGTCGGCTTCAACACGGCCGAGAAAATCAAAGGCTGCGAATCTAGCCGTATCAGACTTTATGCTGGCACAGTTAATAGATGCCAGTGTCAGTGGGGTGAGTGCCGCCATCCTGGGTGATTGAGTTAGATGGCCTCACCCTTTAAACCTTCTTCCTCTCCTTCCCTCCACCCCCATCTGAATCGGAGAAAGACCCTTTGCCTCTTTTTAAACTCAGGGATATATCCATCCCAGGATCTTTACCTCCAGCATCTGGTGTTACCTCTCCCCCTGAGGAGACTGCCCCAGAGGAAGGAGGCTCGGCACCTCCTGGAGGCCGCACTGCCTCCAGACCCTCGAGAAGAGGAGGGGAGATGGTATCCCCAAGGGCCTCATATCGATTTGAAAGGACGATCAGAGGGTCAGAGACTGAGTTGTTCCTTCTATGGTCTGAGGCTACAACTGAAGAGGAGGACGGCGCTGCCTTACTCTTACCCTTCTTCCTCCTCTTCTTCTTTTCCTGGCCACCATTTACTGTCTGCCCCTCCTTCTCCTCCTCATCCACAGTTTCGGATTCAGAGGCATGACTGGAGGAAGGAGCATCTTGACCTTCTTCCCTACGCAGTCTCCCTATCTCCTCATCCAGTTCGGCCCCACCCAAAGCCTCAGAGTTATTCTGACCTCCTTCTGAGCCAGTGTCTGGAGTGGGACCCCGAGCTACCCCTGGCACCTGGGCATTCTCAAGGGCCCTCTCCAACCTGCGCTTCTCCTCTCGCCTCCGCATAGAGGGGGTCTTATGTTTTTCCTTCACTGGCTTTGGTGCCCCCTCTCCTCCACTAGTCCCCTCCCCCGCTGGGGCAACCGTTAGGCTCTCCCCAGCTGGGGCGGTCACAGTGTTGGAGAACGAGCGTGGACACCGGCTGAACGGGTGACCTAAGTCACCACACAAGTTACACCGAATCTGCCCACAGGTGGCCGCCAGATGACCCACCCCACAGCAGAGGGCGCATATCTGCTGAGTGCAGTTGGCACTAAAGTGGTTTGGGTCACCACACCTGTGACACAGCCTCGGCTGCCCCTGGTAGAAGATCTGAATCCTGTCGCGTCCCAGAAAGGCGGCCGAAGGGATGTGGGTGACCGTGTTCCCTGAACGCCTGAGACGAACGGAAAACGTCCAGGCCCCAGACCATATATTGTGCTCGTCAAAGTTCTTCCGGGGGACGTCCGTCACCTCCCCGTACCTGCCCAGCCAGGTCATAATGTCATAACAAGAAAGTGACTCGTTACGGGTCAAAACGGTCACTTTCTTTACCATACTCTGGCGAGATACCGCTTTTACAGCGAAATCTCGCCATCCGGGCTCGTTTTTCATCAGCTCATAATTAGACCAAAAGAGATCTAGTCCTTCCGGCCTAACAAAGCTGACGTCAAACTCGGAGGAGCCGAAGGGGTGAATCAGGGCAAAGATGTCCCCAGCCCTGAAACCCATCTGGAAAAGAAGCTCCACCACCTTGCCCCTTTGGGGGCACGCATCTTCGCCTTTCCAGACCAAACGGGCCACATTCCTGCGACCTACCTCCTGCCCGTGTGTCTGGAGGGACCATACGGTCTCCCCATTCCTCTCTCGGAACGCTCCCAGACCATGTCTCTCCACCCAAAAAGACAGGTCCATCTCCTTTCCCTCTACCTGGAGCGTCCTTTCTCCTCTCTTTAGTGCCTCCAGGAGACGCCGTTGCAACTGACCTTCACCAGATGCAGGAGGTAAAGATCCTACTGAACCCCCAGCCGCCACACTTGCATAACTCCTGACGACCGGGGGGGCAGCCGGACCAGACACCGTCCCTACATCCCCGCCTAGGCCACCTGTACTGCCACAAAAGCCACTCTTATTCCTACCATCCACACCACTACTACTACTACTACTCTCATTCACACCACTACTCCTCCCATCTGCACCACTACCACTCCTCTCATTTACACCACTACCACCCCTCCTATTCACTCCACTATCACCACTCTTAATCACTTCACTGCCACTCCTCCCGATCACTCCACTACCACTCCTCCCATCTGCACCACTACCACTCCTCTCATTCACTCCACTATCACCACTCTCATTCACACCACTACCACTCCTCCCATCTGCACCACTACCACTCCTCCCATCTGCACTACTACCACTGCCACATACACCCCTCTCATCCACAGCACTACCACTCCTCCCATCTGCACCACTACCACTCCTCCCATCTGCACCACTACCACTGCCACATACACCCCTCTCATCCACAGCACTACCACTCCTCCCATCTGCACCACTACCACTCCTCCCATCTGCACCACTACCACTGTCACATACACCCCTCTCATCCACAGCACTACCACTCCTCCCATCTGCACCACTACCACTGCCACATACACCCCTCTCATCCACAGCACTACCACTCCCATCTTTCACACACCTTGTATTAACATTGCTTTTATTGACAGTATTTTTGGGATCAGCAGCTGCTTCACCCACTACCTCTGGGCTGGCCTGGACATGCTTTAGCTTGGCCTTTTTGTACATTCTCAGGTCACCGGCGGCTGCCATTGTCGGCGACGCTGACTCCTCCTCCATTCGAGATGTCACCGCCGACATCACCTCCCGAAGCTGAGGCTGCCCCTCCGGGCACACCTTCACCCCTCCTCCTACCACTGATGTGCAGGGACTCCCCTCTCTCACAGGGGAGATCCCTGCAGTGCCTGCGCCACACACTGTGCCCAACCGCACAGGCTCAGCATAAGGTTCTGACACCTGGACGCTCCCCCCCCTCTCAGGGGAGTGCCCCGCAGCACCGACACTACTAGCAGCGCCCAGGGGACCGCCCCCCAAGCAGAAGATCTCACCACACACCTCAGGCACCTGGACACTCCCCCCCCTCTCAGGGAAGTGCCCCGCAGGGCTAGTAACATTGCCCACAATACTCGGGGAACCGCTCCCCTTGCAAACTGCCGCATAACTATTGCCCACTATTAGCCTGTCCTGCTCTTCCCTACCAGCAGGACGCGTGACTGTAGCACCCGCGGCCATGTTGGATGCAGCACTGTACCCCCTGTGCTGGTCCCGTTCCACAGCAGAAGCGGGATCTGGCAGGGTGGGGGGCCCAGCAGCCTGAACCAACTTTTCAGGTGGCCCAGACTGCTGGATAGGAGAGAAAACAAACTTTATCTGCTCCTCAGCCTTTTTCTTCTTCTTTTTCTTCTTCCTCTTCCTCTCCTCAGGGCCCAGGTCCTGGCCAAAACTGAAATTTTCCAGACGGGTGGGTGACTCCTGCATCACTATGGCCCGCAGGAGCCCCCCACAGACCAGTCCACTGTCACCGCCATCATTACTGTCACTTTCCTCAGAGGTGGCTGGTAGGGCGACTTGGGCAGGGTTGATGTAATCCGCACTCGGGGTGACAGAGGTCTTAGGGGTACACGGGGTATCACACACATCCCCCTCACTCTCATCCCCCTCACTGCCGCCATCTCCCTCACCACCTTCCTCCATCTTCTCCTCCGTGACACACAAGCACTCTTCCTCCCCCTGACTATCCTCTTCCTCCTTCACAGGGGTCCGCATGGTTTTATAGCGGTCTTCATTCTTTAATTTTTCTTTAAACATGCCTGCTCCCTCTACAATCAGCATTCGGGCTCTCACCACCTCCTGCTCCTCTGCCTTCAGCTCACACACCCTGGCAGCAAACTTAGCCCTCATAGCCTTGGCAGAGTTATCTGTTTGGTAGCGAGCAAACTTCAGGTCTTCCCTTATGATTTTCAGCTTTTTCCCCAGCTGCTCATATTCTACTAGATTTGCCTGCATGCGGGAACCGAAAGTAGCTAGCGACTCCCTGGGACCCTTCACCCCCCATTGCTGGGGTTCCATAGTATCAGACACAGTCCCCGAAGACACAACCATAAGCTTCTTACCGGACGCCTTGCGGTTTCCAGCGAAGGACGGGGGAGTGGGCTCCACATTACTGCGGAGCCTGCTGGATCTTCTCACCCTGTCCTGGGAATCGGCCGTAGCTCTCTCACTCCCACCCCCCTCCGGCCTAGTTCGAGGGGTGGAAGTCTGGGGCTCCATAGCAGGAGGCTCTCCCAAGGAAGCTGCCACCCTCCTGGGGAAAAGGCTGTAGGAAACACTGCTTCAATCCTCTCTCTCTGGAAGTCAGACACACCCAACAGCTGCTGTGTTCCACAGGAAGTGTTCTCTGCTGACACCTCTGTCCGTGTCAGGAACTGTCCAGAGCAGGAAAGGTTTGCTATGGGGATTTGCTCCTACTCCGGACAGAGAACACTGTGGTCAGACTGGAAAGAACCACACAACTTCCTCTGGAGCATACAGCAGCTGATAAGTATGGGAAGGATTAAGATTTTTTTTTAAATAGAAGTAATTTACAAATCTGTATAACTTTCTGGCACCAGTTCATAAAAAAATTAATAAATAAAAAAAAATTGTTTTCCACCAGAGTACCCCTTTAAGACAATTGGGTCTAAATCAGTAGGTCTCAAACTTTGGTCCTCCAGATGTTGCAAAACTTCAACTCCCAGCATGCCCTGACAGTCATTGGCTTTCTGGGCATGCTGGGAGTTGAAGTTTTGCAGCATCTGGAGGGCCACAACTTGAGACCCCTGGTCTTAATAAACTCACTCCAAGGGGTTCCATCAGTGATCTGAGGTTGGAAGATACTTAATCTTAAAGGGGTTCTCCGATGGGGGGGGGGTCGGGGAATTCTAATCAACTGGTGGCAGAAAGTTATACGGATTTGCGTATTACTTCTATATAAAAAAAAAATCTTAATCCTTCCAGTACTTATCAGCTGCTGTATGCTCCACAGGAAGTTGTGTAGTTCTTTCCAGTCTGACCACAGTGCTCTCTGCTGACACCTAGATGGCCCAAATGGTTCTATGTTTCATCTATTTTGGGTCAGTCCCTTGAAAAGTTTTTAGACATTATCAATGGACCATTAGAATGTGCAGAATTATAAGTCATAGAAAAGCCGAAAACAAACAGGTCGCCTGCGGCCACTTCTTCATGATGTATGGGCGGCAGCTTATTGCTTCTAGGCAGAGGCACAGTATTAAGAAATGACTATAGTCCGCTAGCTATTGAAACTTGCCTAAGCCTGGATGTACTGGGCCCCCTGAGGACGCCACATTGTGCGCATTCAACAGCTTGGAGTTTAGTGACAGCAAGTGAATGGCAGGCCGGCGTTACCGTGGTTACCACATTGACCATCATTTTTCTTAGGCTTGTGGTTTCCCCCCCCCCCAAAAAGAAATGGTTCTACTGTCCTGTGACTGCGGACCTAAGGCCTTGTCCACTACTGCAAATGCATAAAACCAAGGGCTGTAGGTATAAGGGGGCACAGAATCTTGGACTAACAATAATAATTAAAGGCAAACTCCAGTACTATACATCTTATCTATCAGTGTCTGATCGCGGGGGTCCGGCCGCTGGGAATTTCCGCGATCTCCATCCCGGCACCCTGGTAATCCGCATGTATGGAGCGATCTCTGCTCAGTTCCAGTGTAATGAAGAAAACTGTAGCGGAATGTGACCCTCCGCATAGGGACACCCTTTTCTGCTTCCTCTCACTCCTAACTCTAATCCTAACCCCTAACCCTAACAACCAATCCTAACCCCTAACCCTTACAACCAATCCTAACCTCTAAGGGTGGGTTCACACTACGTTTTGTCCCATACGGGAGCGCATACGGCAGGGGGGAGCTAAAACCTCGCGCTCCCGTATGTAACCGTATGCGCTCCTGTATGTCATTCATTTCAATGAGCCGACCGGAGTGAAACGTTCGGTCGGCTCATTTTTGCGCCGTATGCGCTTTTACAACCGGACCTAAAACTGTGGTCAACCACGGTTTTAGGTCCGGTTGTAAAAGCGCATACGGCGCAAAAAATTAGCCGACCGAACCGAACATTTCACTCCGGCCGGCTCATTGAAATGAATGACATACGGGAGCGCATACGGTCACATACGGGAGCGCGAGGTTTTAGCTCCCCCCTGCCGTATGCGCTCCCGTATGGGAGAAAACGTAGTGTGAACCCAGCCTTATACTAACCCCTAACCCTTACAACCAATCCAACCAATCCTAACCCCTAATCCTTACAACCAATCCTAACCCCTAACCCTTACAACCAATCCTAACCCCTAACCCTTACAACCAATCCTAACCTCTAATCTTAACCCTTACAACCAATCCTAACCTCTAATCTTAACCCTTACAACCAATCCTAACCCCTAACCCTTACAACCAATCCTAACCTCTAATCCTTACAACCAATCCTAACCCTTACAACCAATCCTAACCCTTACAACCAATCCCAACCCCTACAACCAATCCCAACCCCTAAACCTTACAACCAATCCTAACCTCTAATACTAACCCCTAACCCTTAGAACCAAACCTAACCTCTAACCCTAACCCTTACAACCAATCCTAACCTCTAACCCCTAATCCTAACCACTAACCCTTACAACCAATCCTAACCCTTACAACCAATCCTAACCCTTACAACCAATCCTAACCCCTACATCCAATCCCAACCCCTAAACCTAACCCTTACAACCAATCCTAACCTCTAATCCTAACCCTTACAACCAATCCTAACCTCTAATCCTATCCCCTAACCCTTACAACCAATCCTAACCCCTAATCCTAAACACTAACCCTTACAACCAATCCTGACCCCTACAACCAATCCCAACCCCTAAACCTAACCCTTACAACCAATCCTAACCTCTAATCCTAACCCCTAACCCTTACAACCAATCCTAACCCCTAACCCTTAAAACCAACCAATCCTAACCCTTACAACCAATCCTAACCTCTAATACTAACCCCTGCAACCAATCCTAACCCCTAACCCTTACAACCAACCAATCCTAACCCTTACAACCAATCCTAACCCCTAACCCTTACAACCAACCAATCCTAACCCTTACAACCAATCCTAACCTCTAATACTAACCCCTGCAACCAATCCTAACCCCTAATCCTAACCCTTACAACCAATCCTAACCCCTAATCCTAACCCTTACAACCAATCCTAACCCCCTAATCCTATCCCTAATTCCTAACAGGGATCAGCATTGAGAAGGGCTGAGAGCTCTGAGCTCACATTCGGCTACGGGTCGTTTTTTTTCACTTCACCAGAAAACTATCTTCGGATCTCCCATAGAGATATTTGGAGGGGGCGTGTTGACCACAGCCACTCTAAACCTATCCGGGGTGCTGGGTCAGATTCGCGGGGCTCCCAGTGGTCAGGCCCCGGCAATCTGACATCTTATCCCCTATCCTGTGGATAGGGCATAAGATGTCTAGTACCGGAGTTCCCCTTTAAAGAAACCGGTCAGCTTCAAGTCACGTTCCAAACCACTGACACTGTTCGATAGCTCTTAGAACAAGGAGACACATGGTGCCTTTCATATATCTGTATGTGCGCCAGAGAATAAAATAATTTTTATATGTTATAGAAGCAAAGATGTCCCCATTCCCCTCAATTGCTGGGCTGGATCACCTCCTCACTCCCCGCCCATCACTCTCTCTCTTTGAGTAACAGTCAGCTAGAAGCCGAGCCCCGTTTCAAAATCTCGCACCTGCGCTCAGCCTACAAATTGTGTGAGAATTAGAGACAGGGCTTGGCTTCCAGCTGACTGTCAGTCAAGCAGAAATATATATTTAATTATTTTTTTATTAAAGCAGATTAGGACTCTTTTAAACCCTTATATAACACCAGGGAGTCTTCGGGCATTTGAGGACAAGTCCATTATTGTAATATTCTCTCACATGGCTCTGGAATAGGAATAAGTTGTCACATTATGAACATTCAACATCTTGTAAAATCTATTACAGTTGGTATAAAAAAAAAAAATACGAAAAGTCCTTCGGGCGATTGTCAGCATCACATGGTTTTTGGTATTCTTCCAATTTTGCCGAATATACATGACCCACAGATGGCCTGACCAAGCCTGGTCTGAACTCATCTAAAAGTCTATCATCTACTTCAATGTAATCTATTGCGGTCAGTCTTTTTAAGGGGACAGGAGGAGGGGTCTGCCTTCATATTCAGCACTCTATCTTACATTATTTTAGGAAAGATGTAAAGCAAACAATTTTTCCTGGATAAGATCACATAAGTAGAACCATTTCTTGTCATAATGTAGGCATTTTTATTTATCAGTTTTCCCCAATGCCAGCCGCATCTACAATATTTAGTTGTCCCTAATCTAGTGAGTGTTGACTACATGCTACAATGTCTCCATACGCTGCACTCACACAGAAAATGAGATCCTTCTCCCTATATCTCTATAGCACACCCTGAAAAGCTGCAGCAGAATTAAGACATTAAAGAGCAGTACTGAGCAGTGTAAGCTGAGAATCAAGCACTGCGTTCAGATTAACACATGCTAGTGCTATAACCCAGTCTGAGCTTTTATTGACAGCTGAAACTTTATTGGCAGCTGTAGATCCCTCAGTGAAATGGATGATGGATTTTACTTTTATTTATTTTCGCTCTGTTTCTTTAGTTTAGAGCTTACCCCACAGAGGGTGACCCCAAGGGTTTGTTGATTTATTAAAAACTATTGCTTTAACCTCTGGAGGAGGCATATGTACACTCTGGCTACCTGGAACTTCGCGTACCAGGACGTACATGTCTGTCCTGCAGTGTGTACGATCTATGAAGTGACGGCAGACCAAAATGGGCTGTGTCCCTTAAAGGGGTACTCCGCCCCTAGACATCTTATCCCCTATCCAAAGGATAGGGAATAAGATGTCTGATTGCAGGGGGTCCCGCTGCTGGGACCCCCCGCAATCTCTGGTGTGGCACCGCAGTCATCCGAAGAACGGAGACTGCGTGGCCGAATGTCACGGGCCCCGCCCTCTCTCCCAATGCAAGTCTATGGGAGGGGGCGTGACGGCCGTCACGCCCCCTCCAATAGACTTGCATTGAGGGGGCGTGACGTCACAAGTGTCTGCGGCCGTGAGGTCATAAACCTTCGGCGCTGCAGTCTGTGTTCGTTTTGGATAGAGTGTTAAGATGTCTAGGGGCGGAGTATCCCTTTAAGGGGGTATCCCGTTAATGCAGTTGTGTTAGGTTTCTATAGAAACACAACAGTCCAGCGCCTACGAGTGAGATATCTAGGAAAGGCGACACATCAAACAGGCCAAAAAAAATAAAAAAATAAAAAATAAAAAAACACTCAAAATCAATTTCAATAGTTTAATTTATGAACATGTGACAGTTAGTTGACACAGTTACAAAGACACAATTGCAATGAAAAGGCATGGAAAGGGAACTTCAAAAAAAGGATTTTTTTTTACATCATAAGACAATTTTATTAACAATTCTTTGTAAACCCCCCCCCTCCGGTAACAGTGGTGCATGGGGTGGATGTTTAACCCTTACATGTCTGAAGCCTCATTTTATCAAGTTGCAGGTTTAAAAAAAAAAAAAAGGCAAAACAATTTGTACGAAATTCTACCTTTTTTTAAATTAATTTTTTTTATCAACAAGTAGAAGAGGACGGATACTTTGAAATCTTCCAATTTTAAAACGTTGATCTAAACTTACTAGATTACAAACACCGAGTTAAGAAACATATTTACAAGAAACATTTGAGAATTTTTTACTTTATAAAACTTCCAAAAGTCATTGGTATAAAGTAAAAGGGGGGGGGGAACAAATAATTAAAAAAAAAGTTAAAAAAAAAATCTAAAAAATTTACTTTTTTCTTTAAAAAAAACAACGGAAAAATCCATGACAAAATGTTCTAAGAAAGCCGTACAAATATTTACATCCCAAAAATGGTAACGGTCCAAATTCGAGCATAAATGGGTAGGTACGTGGGTACATTATATGGGCGTATTACATACACTTTCCATTTAAGTCACTTCTCCCCCCCCCCCCCCCCCCCGCCAAAAAAAAAACATTGCACATTATGCGTCTTCTAGCTAAAATCTAATGCAAAGCAAGTGTGCTTTAAGAAAGTAACAACTAAATGAAATAAATATTATGTACAGGTTAATTAAAAAAATAAAATAAAAAAAGAACAAAAAAAAAAGCAGAAATGGCCTATAATAGTGTACAAAAAAAAGTTGGGAAACATTTATAGTCACATGATAAGTGCAGGTGAAGATACCGAAATGTGACAACTAGCCACTGGCCTCTTAGATTAGCCCATATAAAATGTCACTGGTCCAAACCCCTCATTTATTTTTAATAAGTGAATATTTAATTAAAAAAAATTTTTTTTTTAATTATATATATATATATATATATATATATATTATATATATATATATATATATATATATATATATAATTAGTCCGACACTGATAAGTACAGTAATTCTACCAATACAATTCATTTCTGCATTGACTTTTTACAGTGTTACCGTATGACAAGAACCTGTCTGTCGGACTGGTGATCAGCTGATCTTTATTTTTTTGTGAGAAGCCTACACATAGTGTTAGATCAGTGTTTCCCAACCAGCGTGCCTCCAGCTGTTTCAAAACTACAACTCCCAGCATGCATGCTGGGAGTTGTAGTTTTGAAACAGCTGGAGGCACGCTGGTTGGAAAACACTGACACTGTAAAAAAAAAAATGTATATTATATATATATATATATATATATATAGTGTCCTGAATATTATATAACCAAATGTATCCCTACCTGGACTTACATTGACTGTATATAGCGGACCTTCCAATACAGTAATGTGAACAAGGCCTATAGATTATTTTTTTAGGAATTTTTAGCCTGTTCCTCTACCCCCCTCAGGTTAAAGTCGTGTTTAATATGGCTTCCCTATAGGAATGAATCATAGAATCATTACAGGCTATAGCTGAACATTTTATATAAGCCAAAAGAGAGTCTATTTTGGTTTTCTAGGTTAAAAAATAAAAAATAAAAAATAAGTTATATATATATTTTTTTGTGTGTTTTCTATCGGAGAAAATTTGTGTGTTTTGTATTGGAGAAAATTTATATATATATATACATACACACACACACATACACATACATTTTCTCCGATACAAAGCACACACAAAAAAATATATATATATATTTGTGTTTTGTATCGGAGAAAATTTGCGTGTTTTGTATCGGAGAAAATGTATGTATATATATTACATTTTCTTCGATACAAAACACAAAAAAAAAAAATTTATTATATATTATATATGTGTGTATATCTAATTTTTTCTCTGATACAAAACACAAAAAAAGAAAAAACATTTTTGGTGCTTTGTAGAGATGAGTGAACTTCCAGTAAATTTGATTCGTCACGAACTTCTCGGCTCGGCAGTTGATGACTTTTCCTGCATAAATTAGTTCAGCTTTCCGGTGCTCCGGTGGGCTGGAAAAGGTGGATACAGTCCTAGCAAAGAGTCTCCTAGGACTGTATCCACCTTTCCCAGCCCATCGGAGCACCTGAAAGCTGAACTAATTTATGCAGGATAAGTCATCAACTGCCGAGCCGAGAAGCTCGTGACGAATCGAATTTACCGTAAGTTGGCTCATCTCTAGTGTTTTGTATAGGAAAAAAAATATATATATATGGTGTGTGTATATATATATATATATATATATTATTATTTTTTTCTCCGATAAAAAACGCGCTAAATGATGTGAACCGTGAAGTGTAAACGAGCAGCTCTATACTAGGTACAATGTGTCAGTTTCAACAATAGGTATATACAAATATATTACAGAGTGGGATATACCAGTATATAGGAGTCTAGAATATAAAGGTGCCCTTTAAGTGCGTGTGCTGCATGCTGGGGGTGTATGATACGGTCAATGTTATATGTGAATTCTATACAATCGCCACGATGAGTCCCTCTTATTCGGCCGGGACCGAAAGCGCTATTTGTTCCCAGTTTTGCAACAGCTGGAGACACACGGTTAGGAAAATACGGATTTACGTGGTCACGCATTCATCGTAAATGACTCTGTTCGGGTTCGTAAAGTAAAAATATTCCATCTTTATTACTGTACTTCGCTTATTGCTGTTTGGCTTGTTAAAGCGCCATCAACCTCCATAGCGCTGTACAATTGACCTTTTACATATGTCTCGGACTGAATACATTATACACACAGGTCAGCCAAGTCAATGCTACTGTTACGGAAATGAAGGCTGAACGGCAAAGGCGTATACATTAAAAGGGGGTTTACTAGATTTATAAAATAAATAAATAAAAAAATAAATAAAAAAAACAGCGCCACCTATGTCCAAGGGACTGCGCCAGGTACTGCAGCTCCGTTTTATTCAGGTGTATATCCCGGACAAAACTTTATACGCTCACATTTAACATTTTGTAGGAGGTTTTTTTTTTGCCTTCCTCTGGATCAACTCAACTCAGTAGAGACCCATTAGGGCAGTGGTCCCCAAACTGTGGCCCTCCAGATGTTGCAAAACTACAACTCCCAGCATGCCTGGACAGCCAACGGCTGTCCAGGCATGCTGGGAATTGTAGTTTTGCAACATCTGGAGGGCCACAGTTTGGGGGACCACTGCATTAGGGTTATAGGTTGAACTTGATGGGACTCTTTTCTCAACCTCATGAATTATGTTACCAAAATGAAAAAAATAAAAAATAAAAAAGGGAATGTGGCACCCAGATTATTTAATTAATTAAATTCATTAATTAATTCATTATTTATTTATTAAGATACAGACAGATATGGAGACTTTTTTTGTCCTTATCTGTTTGAAATTTTTTTTATTTTTGTTTTTACATTATTATGGGGGCGGCCCTGCTTTTCCACCAATGTAGACCCCCTGACATCGCTGCACCCCTACCAGGGCTCAAGTCCTGCAGGAACGCGTGGGAACTGGGTTCCTGCACTTTTTCCACAGCAGGAACACTGTTCCCATGAGCAGGAGTCCTGCAGGACCAGCCATTATGTGGAAGAGTTCTGACCAGGACTTGACCCCTGGTCCTGCTAGTGGCTGTTCACCTCTTGGTTAGCAGCAACCACCCCGACCCTGACAATGGTTATAACGCAACGCAACTCGGAGCGCCATAAAAACACACAGATGGCGAAATTTTTTGACAAATGGAAGGTTTTTATTCTTTCACAATATACCCCTGTTGAGGTAACAGACATTGTTCGCCCCTTTAGCTCTACAGAGTGGTACTGCCTGAATGCGCTAGGGGGCACGTTAGGTGCTCTGCAACTTCTCCCTTAGAGACTGCTCCAAATCCCCCCCCCCTACCTAGGCTAAATTGTGGGAGATAGGACTTTTCTTTTATGCTTCTATGTAGACTGAATTGTTCTTGCAGAATTTGCTTTGTTTCAGCCGCCTCCCAGAAGATTCCACCCCTGTACTTCTTCCTTCATTGGACATGAGTTGCTCCCCCTGATGGAGTCTGCTCTATTTTCTGGACTATTTGCTCCTACTGATCATATTTTGTTGTCTCATGTGATCACACACTGTTCTTGATTGCTTTTGTTCTAAGGTTTTGTTATATTTATAAACCAAATACCGTATTTTTCGCACTATAGGATGCACTGGCGTATAAGACGCGCCCAATTTATAGGGGCAAAATCTAAAACAAAATAAAGATTCTGAACCCAACAGTGGTCTTCAACCTGTGGACCTCCAGATTTTGCAAAACTACAACTCCCAGCATGCCCGGACAGCCGTTGGCTGTCCGGGCATGCTGGGAGTTGTAGTTTTGCAACATCTGGAGGTCCGCAGGTTGAAGACCACTGGTATAGGAGGTAGTACTCGCGTGTCCCCGCCGCTCCGGACGCGTCACCGGTGCCCTGGATGTCGCTCCATTGCTGTCGCCGCGTCCCCGACGCTCCGGACTACTTCTTCCCCGGGATCCACGCTCTCCGTCGCAGTCATCACGCCGCTCCTGACGGCGTGTGCGACGACGTGATGATGACGAAGGAGAGCGCAGCGGATCCCGCCACGGAGAAGACACCGAGGAGGCAGGTAAGGTCCCTCCCGGGTGTCCTGTAAGCTGTTCGGGACGCCGCGGTGGTCCCGAGCAGCCTGACTGAGCAGCCGGGTTATTAGTGTTATTTTCGCTTCAGACTCGGCGGTCTGAAGGGTTAATACAGGGCATCACCGCGATCGGTGATGTCCTGTATTAGCGGCGGGTCCCGGCCATTGATGGCCGCAGGTATTCGCCGTATAAGACGCACCAACTTTTCCCCCCTCCAGTTTTGAGGAAGAAAAAGTGCGTCTTATACGGCGAAAAATATGGTAAAATAGGTTGTAAAAAATTAAAAAAATAAATAAAATAAAAAATAAAAAGCATATGTGGCAATAACAAGTCATGTAGAGCAGCAGTGTAGTCTGCGAATACAAGGAGGGTTAAGGCTAATACTTCCCAAGGGAAGAGTTCGCTAAGTGGCAGTTCTGCAACATTTTACCAAGAGGAATGTAAAGAGTGGCGGTGGTGGGGAACCAATAAACATATCAATGTACAAAAAGGTCATTCTCCATACGTCTGCAGTCATTTACTGGAAACAGACTGGTGTAACTGGACCTTACTGGTAGAGTTAAAGGGGTTATCCAGGAAAAAACTTTTTTATATATATCAACTGGCTCCAGGAAGTTAAACAGATTTGTAAATGACTTCTATTAAAAAATCTTAATCCTTTCAGTACTTATGAGCTTCTGAAGTTTAGGTTGTTCTTTTCTGTCTAAGTAATCTCTGATGACACGTGTCTCGGGAACCGCCCAGTTTGCTATGGGTTTGCTATGGGAATTTGCTTCTAAACTGGGCGTTTCCCGAGACACGTGTCATCAGAGATTACTTACTTAGACAGAAAAGAACAACCTTAACTTCAGAAGCTCATAAGTACTGAAAGGATTAAGATTTTTTTAATAGAAGTAATTTACAAATCTGTTTAACTTTCTGGAACCAGTTGATATATATATATAAAAAAAAGTTTTTTCCTGGAATACCCCTTTAATAACATGGGTCCTAAGCTTTCAGATGGCTTCCCTCCAATACAGTTTAGAAAGCTTCGCGAAACAGGAAAAAAATAAAAAATTAATTTAAAAAAGCCCAAAATTTACATAGTGGTGTCATGACCCACAAAGTACCTCGAAAACCTTCCGTAGTGAGTAAGAATATTGGTTCAGGCAAGAAAATGGCTGCATTCTTGTTAAAAGGAATGTAACCCACCGCTCCCGGTCTACGATTCCAAATTATGCCCCAAAAATGGAGAATTATAAAGGGTTAAGATTGCTGAGAGTGTAAAAAAAAAAAAACACGAACAGTCCGTGCAGATCAGCGGAAGATAACCTTCAGAGACTGCTGTATGTCACCCACTTGCCGAATGTGACGTTCGCTCCCGTTGATCAATACGCCCGTGGATGTTAGCGACAGGCGACTGTTTTGTAGGATTGAAATCATAGAGTTTTTTTTTCAGCTAAACACAGGATGCAAAAATAACAAGAAAAAAAACAAAAAAACAACACACACAATATATAAATATAGATGTGTTGTTGTTTTTTTCTTGTTTTATTTATGCAAAATCTTCTTTCCTTTATATTTTTCTCCTTTTTTGACCCACTCCCGGCTTTGGCTGACCGTGTGCCGCAAATACTGCTCGTACAGCTCCTGTCTATGTTGGCTGCTTATAGGGACGTAATGAAAAATCTATGTGATCAGCGGAGCAGATGGAGATGTTATAATACATATACATTTATATTTATATATTTTTTTATTATTATTATGTATTTTTACTTATTTTATTTTGGGGAGGAAGGTGGGCTATGAGAAAAACAATCTAGAAGATTCAGGAGTCCAGTAGGCAGTTTACCTCATACAGAAAAGACTGTCAGGAGTCCAGTAGGCGGTTTACCTCATACAGAAAAGACTGTCAGGAGTCCAGTAGGCGGCAGTAAAGAGGCGGTTTCACCTCATACAGGAAAGACTGTCAGGAGTCCAGTAGATACAAAGACTGTCAGGAGTCGAGGCTGTTTACCTCACTACAGCGAAAAGACTGTCAGGAGTCCAGTAGGCGGTTCTACCTCATACAGAAAGACTGTCAGGAGGTCCAGTAGGCGGTTTACCTCATACAGAAAGACTGTCAGGAGTCCAGTAGGCGGTTTACCTCATACAGAAAAGACTGTCAGGAGTCCAGTAGGCGGTTTACCTCATACAGAAAAGACTGTCAGGAGTCCAGTAGGCGGTTTACCTCATACAGAAAAGACTGTCAGGAGTCCAGTAGGCGGTTTACCTCATACAGAAAAGACTGTCAGGAGTCCAGTAGGCGGTTTACCTCATACAGAAAAGACTGTCAGGAGTCCAGTAGGCGGTTTACCTCATACAGAAAAGACTGTCAGGAGTCCAGTAGGCGGTTTACCTCATACAGGAAAGACTGTCAGGAGTCCAGTAGGCGGTTTACCTCATACAGGAAAGACTGTCAGGAGTCCAGTAGGCGGTTTACCTCATACAGAAAAGACTGTCAGGAGTCCAGTAGGCGGTTTACCTCATACAGGAAAGACTGTCAGGAGTCCAGTAGGCGGTTTACCTCATACAGAAAAGACTGTCAGGAGTCCAGTAGGCGGTTTACCTCATACAGGAAAGACTGTCAGGAGTCCAGTAGGCGGTTTACCTCATACAGAAAAGACTGTCAGGAGTCCAGTAGGCGGTTTACCTCATACAGGAAAGACTGTCAGGAGTCCAGTAGGCGGTTTACCTCATACAGAAAAGACTGTCAGGAGTCCAGTAGGCGGTTTACCTCATACAGGAAAGACTGTCAGGAGTCCAGTAGGCGGTTTACCTCATACAGGAAAGACTGTCAGGAGTCCAGTAGGCGGTTTACCTCATACAGGAAAGACTGTCAGGAGTCCAGTAGGCGGTTTACCTCATACAGGAAAGACTGTCAGGAGTCCAGTAGGCGGTTTACCTCATACAGGAAAGACTGTCAGGAGTCCAGTAGGCGGTTTACCTCATACAGAAAAGACTGTCAGGAGTCCAGTAGGCGGTGCCACTGAATTACTAAGGCCAGAATGAGCAGAGATTTAGATTGATGGAGTTGTACTCATTCTTTCCTGTATGTGGGAGACCGCCCAACTGTCCGATTGAGCAGGAATTTAGAACAATTTAGTGAAAATGATACAGGATATCCCCCCCCCCCCCCCCCAAAAAAAAAAAATAATACAAGTTTTTATTTTTTAGCGGTTGCATCAGATTAAAAACAAAATGGCTTCTTTTCTTCCAGCAAACACATCACTCTTGTCCATAAGCTGTATCTGGCATTTCAGCTCAGCTCCATTTTGCTGTATGGGACAGAGTTGCAATACCAGACACAGCCTATGAGCACGAGGGGGCACCGTTTCCTGGAAGAAAGCAAGACTTTTTTTTTGTGTGTGTGTTTTAATTCTCACCGATCCCTTTAGCTGTGCCCAGAATAGAGGAATGTATAATACAGAAAGATGACATACTGATCTGACCCCTCAAGATTGTGTCAGCCATCTATGCCATTATAAAGTACAAAAACAGCCACATAAAAGTGTGTAAATATAAAAATTCACAAACTGATCTACGGATATGTAATAGGAAATACCAAGGTGGAAAGAACATATATAAAAAAACTAAAACAAACAGTATAGATCAGCCAGAAGATTAAAAACCAAGGTGAAAAGAACATATATATAAAAAAACAAAAATAAACAACAGCATAGATCAGCCAGAAGATTAAAAATAAAATAAAAAACAGTGCATTTCCAAATGACAAGGAGGATGGACACGTATATATACACTATATACACATGGCAAAAATTTCTACTTAAATATTCATATCTACAGAATATTCTTATGAACAGGGCAGGTTCTGTTATCCAATATGGCGGCAGTATTTTGTCCTCTAGGGGCAGTATTTCTGAATCGCAAAACCAACCAAACAATACAATTCAGGAGATATTTTTCCTACATATAGGTGCGTCACTGGCGCACGGTCACTAGCGTAAACCCCAGGATACCGTCTGACAATAAAATACTTTTTGTTTCAGCTACGCAAATGCTGTAGTTTATTAGTATTTTACCTCCTGCGTCGCCTATTTTAGTTTACTTTTTTTCTATTTAATAAATATTTTTTTTAAATCACGTAAGAGTGTTGTCCAATAATTTGATTAAAAACAAAAAACAAAACAAAAAAATAAAAACAAACAAACAAAAATATAAATAAAATCTACCTCTGCAGCCAGACTGTGCTACAAAATTGAGTCACCGTGACCCATGGTCATGGCTACATAGTATTGCTGATTTCCTGCAAGGTACGTGAAAAAAATCTAAGGACTGGTTACACCAATTGTGCAAGAAAAGGAATGTTTGGCGTCAATGGTGGACGTTTACCTAACGGCCAAACTTTGTGTATTACCGTGACAGTTGTGTGGTGGGTCCTTATGGTAGAAAAGAAGTTCCTAGTAATCTTGGCCTTTATACATACAGCATCCAGACTACAGTGTGTGCATACATACCAACGTAAGGTACGTATGCTCCCAAGGATTTCAAGGGTTAAGTGCTATACTAGGATCCAGCAGGGATATAAAGTCACTTCCAATCTATTCTATGCGCCTACGTACAAGAGTGATGGCGTGAACGAGTTTCTATACGGTACAGGGATCTTCAGGAAACCATACAGTGGATGGTGGATCGGTGAACCGCACGATGGGAAAGTGGCGCCATCTTCAGATTGCGGCCGTTCCTGGTTTCTCTTCAGATGGAGTCGGTTCTTGGTGGAGCTGGCACCTGGTCTGAGTCTGGCGCGAGTGGATTCGGGACGGTCTGGAGAAGCAGGATGTTACAGGATGAGAGTTACAATTACAGGAGTAATCCTGCCGAAAAACCAAAGTGATAAGGAGTTTAGGGTGAATGGGCTAAATACTGCGGTAGATCTACTTGTTATTACGGTACGGGTAACGCTACAACTATTTTCACTCAACAAAGAGGACAGGATTATACATTCATGCGGGTCAAAGTCAACAAGATTTTAAAGGGGTACTCTGCTGCCCCAGTGTTCGAAACATTTCGGGCCAAACGCTTGGGAGTGGGCGGCGGGGGTCGTGACGTGACCATGCCCCCTTGTGATGTCCCACCGCGGCCCCTCAATTCTAGTCTATGGGAGGGGGCATTACGGCCGCCACCCCCATCCAATAAACTTACATTGTGGGCGTGGTGTGATGTCACGAGGGGTGTGGCCGCGACTTTACGGCCCCTGCCACCCGCACCCAGAGTTCTAAACGAACGCCAGGTGCTACACAGAGATCCCCCCAGCTGCGGGACCCCCGCGATTAGACAGCTTGTCTAGGGGCAGTGTACCCCTTTAAAGGAGTACTCCAGTGTAGAAACCCTTATCCCCTTTCCAAAGGATAGCGGATGAGTGTCTGATCGCAAAGGGTGCCACCGGTAGTCCTCAGTAAAAGAGCGTGTTGACCCCAGCACCAAGTGGCTGCCAACACGCCCATTCATGTATCTCTATGGGAGAGTCGGAGATACCGAAACACCAGTGGTCTCAAATTGCGGCCCTTCAGCAAACTTCGACTCCCAGCATGCCCGGACAGCCAACGGGAGTCGAAGTTTTGCAACACAAGGAAGGCCACAGTCTGAGACCAATGCCAAACGCTGTAACTGTGGCTCTCCCATAGAGATATATGCAGGGGGCGTGCCGGCCGCCGCTTCATGTGCATGTCAACACGCCCTATTTCTGGGGTCTGCCGGGGTGCCCTGCAGGAGATAGCAGGGGGTCCCTTTGTATAAGGGATAAGTGATCTAGCACCGGAGTACTCCTTTAACGAGAAGCACTTACTTCTGTTGAGGGTGTAGAAATGACGTCAGGGTCCTTGGAGCTTCCGTCCTTCGCTCCTTGACTTGCGGGAGAAGACTTGTGTTCATCGGCGATGTGCTGTCTCGGGGTCTTCTTGCTCAGCAGTTTGGATACATTGTAGGATGGATGACACACAGAAGACGAGCAATGTTCATGGCTATCCGCTCTCTTGTGACTGTCCTCCAGTTCTTTCTTGTCGGTGCAAGCACTAGTGCTCTGACCACTCCGGCCACAAACATTCCTGAAGAACTCCTGCACGATGCCATATTTAGGGGCTTCTGATTTACTTCTTTCGGTCGCACCCGCCTTGTACAGAGACTCTGTACTTCCGGCATGATCCACTACATTGAACAGGCTGGACGATCCGTCATAATGGTTGGTGAGAACTGGGCTGTCTCGAGTAGTTGTAGACCGTGCCCACGCCGATCCATTTTGCTTGTTCTGATGGAGATTCCACAGGCTTCTATCTTTAGAGTTATCTAGTTTAGAGGTCGACCTTCTCTGCAACTTGGGAGAGCCAAACTTGGGAGAACAGCAAGGCCGATCAATTCGAGAATGGACTTTGTCCAGCGATGTGGAAATATGCTTGGTCCTTGTAGACAGCAGGGAGGAACTTCTTGGCGACCAGCTCTTTGCATGAAGACTCGTTCTGGGTAGATCAGTCTGAAGACCGACACTTACCATTTGGACGGTCTGGACACCCACTGTAGAAAGGCCCACCGTCTGGCTTGAAGCGCTTTTACTTTTCCTCTCTAGTGAGCCGGAGCGGATTGCTTGCCTAACGCAATTGGTGATCTCCTTCATGTCGTCGCTCATGTTTCCCGAGATCTCCAAATCGCCCAATGAAGATGGAAACGTAGGAACAGAAGATTGTGTTTCCTTAGCAGTGTCCTTGTCCAAAAGGTCTCGCTTCTTCTTGGAGAAATTGCACAACCATCGACTGTAGGAATTACCTGACCATTTGTCTGCCTTTTCAGAATCTTTAGGCTTTGCCATGGTGAATAGGAATCCTGGCTCAACCATAACTTTTTCTTTATTCTGGACCAAAGTAGCATCTAGTCTTCGCACAACTGGTGGACTGTAATAAATTCTAATGCCGGTCCTGTCCGGGGCAGTGTAACTTCTCTGTATGTGCTTGTGGCCGGTTTCTCCCCTGTGCCCAGACTTACTCAATGTGTAATCCCAAGAAGAGATCCCTAGATTGTCCTTGGCCAAGTGGTCAGACAAGGTTTTATCACTCATATACGGGCAGTGTTTTTGACTGATATCAGAGTCTATGGAACCATTAGTTAGCAGCGGAGAAGCCAGAAAACCTTTCATGCCTTTGTTGCTCCCGGTGTTATCGAGTGACGTTTGTCCAGGAAGAAAAGGGGAACAATCGAGTAAACTTTCAAATTCTGACATAGAGGTCACAGACTTTGTTCTGCAGAAAGAAAGAGAAGTGGT
Source organism: Hyla sarda (assembly GCF_029499605.1). Classification (NCBI taxonomy): domain Eukaryota; kingdom Metazoa; phylum Chordata; class Amphibia; order Anura; family Hylidae; genus Hyla; species Hyla sarda. The sequence goes on along the minus strand of NC_079200.1, from coordinate 12,127,536 downwards.
TTTATAATTCAGTAAAGGCCGGTATCCTCATATGTGACACACTGTATATACTATCTCAGGCACGGGTCATCAGTAAGTGTCGCTATTAAAGGACAGGTTATCAACACCATTATTATGGCCTTTCACTGCATGATGCACCAATATCTGGGCCCATTATCTTAGGTGGTTGTTTTTTCTGATGTATAATACCTAGTTTGTCCCCTGATGATGCCAGCACTGGGTGAAACGCGTAAGGACTTGTTTTTTCAGTTTTACATCTGTGCTTTTTACTGGGTGAAAAAACTACTGATTCCGTTTGGCCCTGCAATCAGGTTTCGAATATTGGGCATTGTATTAAGTTTATCTGTTCCTGTGCTTTGCCTCGGTCAAATTGTGTAGGCCTTGATTAAACATAAAGCGCTACACTTGCATATATTTTTTTTTGTAACTCAGGGCAGTATGTGTAGGTCACAAACCATCAATTTCTATTGTATCTTGTCTGGAGGGCTCTTTTTGCATGAATACCTGCCGCTGGGACCCCCCCCATGATCTCCCGCAGCACCCACATTCATTAAAGGGGTAATCCGGCGCTTGTTTCCGGGACTGGAGATGTGACGGCACACCAGGCCCCCTTTATTAAGGTCTATGGGAGGGGGCGTGACGGCAGTCACGCCCCCTCCCATAGACCTAAATAAAGGGGGCGTGACTGCCGTCACACCCCCTCCCATAGACCTGAATAAAGGGGGCCTGGTGTGACATCACGTCTCCAGTCCCCGAAACAAAGAGGTTTAATGATTGCGGGTGCTGCACGGAGATCGCAGGGGGTCCTAGTGGTGGGACCCCCCCCTTCCCCCCTGCGATCAGACATTTTATCCCCTATCCAAGATGTATCTGGCCGGACTACCCCTTTAACCACAGGCTGCACCATACGAAGAAGGATCAAGTCATCTTTACCTTTTCAAATTGGTCCCACTGGCATCCATGTCGCAGTCAATATCTTTATCCTGCATCTTGTCATTGAGAGCCTAGAACAAAGCAAGTGTCCTCCGTTAATAAATATTCATCTTACACCGCTTAGGAGATCAGAGGAGACCGTCTACATTACAAGACTGTAATGTAGCGTGACACAAGGGGAGGCAGAACAGGACTTGATAAATCTTTTAGGTCTTCGCGGACTCAGTCTTAGATAGGATGAATCCAAGGACTAAAAGTGGTAAAAAGAGTTCACGTCCAGCAGCTGAAGGAATGTATTGAGTTACTGCAGGGAACAGCTGTTTCATGCTGATCGTAAGCTATTCCCTTGACAATCCTATGGTCGCTCAACACAAGTCAGGCATTTTTTCCACCCGCCTTATGGTGAATTAACAGCACTGACAGCCTTCAAGGTCACGTTCACTTTTGTGGATATACTATTGTTTATTATCCATCATACATTTACAGCAATATATCTGATGTTTTTACATAAATAAAAAATATATATATATAAATAATTTTTTTTCTATCAACAGGGGTTAAAGGGTTTATTAAGGGGTCAAGTCCTGGGGGGGGGGGGGTAAACATTTAAAAGAAAAAAAAAAAAAGTATGGAACCCAATATTCTCACTCAAGGGCTGGTCTCGCAGGACTCCTGTTATCCCCTACCCCTTTAAGATGTCTGATCGTGGGGGTTCTGCCGCTGGGGACCCCCACAATCTAGCATGTAGCACCCACCTGTAAGCACTGCAGGAAGCGCTGGAGGCTCTCAGTGTTATGCCTCACGACCACGGGGACGGAGTATCATGACATCACGACTCCGCCCCGTGTGACATCACACCCTGCCCCTCAATGCAAGTCTATGGGAGGGGGCGTGATATCACACGGGAGCGGAGTCGGGGCGGGGCGTGATGGCACACGGGGGCAGAGTCATGACGGCCGTCACGCCCCTCTCCCATAAACTTGCATTGAGGGGGTGGGACGTGACGTCGCACGGGGGTGGAGTCGTGACGTCACGATACTCCGTCCCCATGGTCGGAAGGCATAACACAGAGCCTCCAGCACTTCCTGCAGTGCTTACAGGTGGGTGCTGCATGCTAGATTGCGGGGGTCCCCATCGGCAGGACCCCCACGATCAGACATCTTATCCCCTATCCTTTGGATAGGGGATAAGGTGTCCTGGGGCCGGAGTACCCCTTTAATGGGAACAGTGTTCCTGCTGTGGAAAAAGTGCAGGAACTCCGTTCCATCACGTTCCTGCAAGCCTTGAGCCCTGGGTTTATCTCAAGAGCCAAAGATATCCTTATCCAAAGGATAGACCAGTGATTTATAACCTTTTTAAACCCACGTGTCCAAACCACAAGACTAAAATCAACTTATTTATCTCAAAGTGCCAGGATGGATCCACAAAAAAGTGGTCAAATAGGGTTGGAACCCATCGTACCAGTAATATGACCACTGTACATAATGGCGTCAGTAATATTCCCCCTGCTAACGGTAGGACCCCACCTGTAGGTAGGAGCCCCTGTATGTAGGAGCCACCCCCTGTAGATAGGTTGCCCTCTGTATGTAGCGCCCCCTGTAGGAAGTTTGCCATCCCTGAATGTAGTACAGGGGGTGTAGGTAGGGCTGACAGCACTTACTTATCCTACATTGTCTGTGGCCTCATTCTTTGTAAAATGTAGCTTCGCTTCCCCATCCTTAAAGGGGTACTCCGGTGGAAAACTATTACTATTTATTTTTTTTTAAATCAACTGGTGCCAGAAAGTTATACAGATTTGTAAATTACTTCTATATAAAAATCTTAATCCTTCCAGTACTTATCAGGAAGTTGTGTAGTTCTTTTTAGTCCAACCACAGTGCTCTCTGTTGCCACCTTTGTCCATGTAAGGAATGCAGGTCTATAGACTTGTATTGAGGGGGTGTGTGACGTCACAAGGGGGGTGACATCATGAGCCCCCGGTGACGCACCCAGTGTTCTAAATGAACGTCAGGTGCCGCACAGAAATCGCGGGGGGTCCCAGCGGCCGGACCCCCACGATCAGACATCTTATCCCCTATCCTTTGGATAGGGGATAAGATGTCTAGGGGCGGAGTACCCCTTTAATAAGTCTCGTGAAACGTCTATAACAGTGGTCTTCAACCTGCGGACCTCCAGATGTTGCAAAACTACAACTCCCAGCATGCCCGGACAGCCAACGGCTGTCCGGGCATGCTGGGAGTTGTAGTTTTGCAACATCTGGAGGTCCGCAGGTTGAAGACCACTGGTCTATAAGATTGCACAAGATCCATACCTCCTTCCAGCATCCGCTCTTCCTCTCCGGGTCGCTTCTCCCCCAAGACTCCTCTTCTTCCTGAAAAATGGCCATAGATAAGCAATGCTGGCGACTGTAATCCCGCACCGAAATGTCACATTTTATTCTTTTTTGTCATGTGAACAAAACTTTTTTTTTTTCGAAAGCAGATGACAGTCAGTAACCGCTATAACAGATCTTAAAGGGGTATTCCAGTCAAAGGAAATTGTGGTTAAATAAAAACTAAAACTATCACCCCAAGACATACAACTTACTAATATAGTGTTATTACAAGTTATGATTAGAAAATAGTAAAGTGGCTAAGAAGTTCTACTGGAAATAAATAGTAAATAAATAAAAGGGGGGCAGTTAAAGGGGTACTCCGGCGCTAAGACATCTTATCCCCTATCCAAAGGATAGGGGATAAGATGCCCAATCGCGGGGGTCCCGCCGCTGGGGACCCCCCGTGATCTTGCGCGCAGCACCCCGTTAGAATCAGTCCACAGAGCACGTTCGCTCCGGGTCTGATTACTGGCGATCACGCGGGCCGGAGCATTGTGACGTCACGGCCCCGCCCCCTTGTGATGACACGCTTCGCCCCCTCAATGCAAGCCTATGGGAGGGGGCGTCACGGGGCCGGAGTGTTGTGACGTCACGCTCCGCCCCCTCAATGCAAGCCTATGGGAGGGGGCGTGACAGCTGTTACGCCCCCTTCCATAGGCTTGCATTGAGGGGAGCGGAGCGTGACCTCACACAGGGAGGAGCCTTGGCGTCACAACGCTCCGCCCCCGTGATCGACAGTAATCAGACCCGGAGTGAACACGCTCCGGGGACTGATTGTAAATGGGGTGCCGCCTGCAAGATCACGGGGGTCCCCAGCGGCAGGACCCCCGCGATCAGGCATCTTATCCCCTATCCTTTGGATAGGGGATAAGATGTCTAAGCGCCGGAGTACCCCTTTAATGCTGCCCTAAAAAAATAGGAACATAAAACTGAGCACACTGGGGCTTCATATATGACCCCTAGAGATGAGCGAATTTACAGTGAATTTGATTCGTCACAAACTTCTCGGCTCGGCAGTTGATGACTTTTCCTGCATAAATTAGTTCAGCTTTCCGGTGCTCCGGTGGGCTGGAAAAGGTGGATACAGTCCTAGGAGACTCTTTCCTAGGACTGTATCCACCTTTTCCAGCCCACGGGAGCACCTGAAAGCTGAACTAATTTACGCAGGATAAGTCATCAACTGCCGAGCCGAGAAGTTCGTGACGAATCGAATTTACTGTAAATTCGCTCATCTCTAATGACCACCTTCTAAGGTATAAACCACAAAAGGAAATTGGAGTCATTCAAGATAAAAATGAGCACTTTATTGTTTTTCATTAAAAACAAGGCATCAAAAATACATGGGGGGAAAGAATAGACACAGTAGGGGGGGGGGGGGGGGGGGGGGGGGGGCGACCCACTTCTGAGGTAGCCGGAGGGCTTACCTCTCCTCCTGTGTCGGCTGCTGCTCTGTGAATGATAAAGCCAGGCAGGACCAGGCTTTATCAATCAAGCGCAGAGCTCACAGATCAATGGGGTTCTATGAAACCTCATTGATCTGTATGAGGAATCTAATTAAAAACAAGGCATCAAAAATACATGGGGGGAAAGAATAGACACAGGAGGGATAGGACAAAAAGGGCGTCACTACCTGCCAACACTTGTGAAAATGGACCATCAAGTGCACAGGGGCAAAAATATGCAATGCATTGTTGTTAAGCAAATGTAATTCTTGAAATACATACAAGGCAGCACAATACCAACCTATACAAATAGAAAGTGCAAAGGTGCAGCAGGAGTGACGCCACCCCAACATACGTTTCGGCACTTTCTATTTGTATAGGTTGGTATTATGCTGCCTTGTATGTATTTCAAGACTTGCGTTTGCTTAACAACAATGCATTGCATATTTTTGCCCCTGTGCACTTGATGGTCCATTTTCACTAATGTTGGCAGGTAGTGACGCCCTTTTTGTCCTATCCCTCCTGTGTCTATTCTTTCCCCCCCCATGTATTTTTGATGCCTTGTTTTTAATTAGATTCCTCATACAGATCAATGAGGTTTCATAGAACCCCATTGATCTGTGAGCTCTGCGCTTGATTGGTAAAGCCTGGTCCTGCCTAGCTTTATCATTCGACACAGGAGGAGAGGTAAGCCCTCCGGCTACCTCAGAAGTGGATCGTCCCCCCCACGATCGCGCTGCGGTGGGGTGGGCTGGATGGGGTAATCCCCCCCACTACACCACCAGGGAGCAGTGAAAGGTACCTTTAGATGCCGCTATCAGCTTTGACAGCAGGATGATATAAAAGGGTTAATAGCCGTCCGCCGTCCGTCAAAGGGGTTATCCAGGAAAAAAAGTTTTTTTTTTTTTAAATATAAACTGGCTCCAGAAAGTTAAACAGATTTGTAAATTACTTGTATTAAAAAATCTTAATCCTTTCAGTACTTATGAGCTTCTGAAGTTGAGTTGTTCTTTTCTGTCTTAGTGCTCTCTGATGGGCCCAGTTTAGAAGCAAATCCCCATAGCAAACCTCTTCTAAACTGGGCGGTTCCCGAGACACGTGTCATCAGAGAGCACTTAGACAGAAATGAACAACTCAACTTCAGAAGCTCATAAGTACTGAAAGGATTAAGATTTTTTTGATAGAAGTATTTTACAAATCTGTTTAACTTTCTGGAGCCAGTAGATATATAAAAAAAAAGTTTTTTCCTGGATAACCCCTTTAACGCCCACCCACAGCAACAGGAATCAGCTGGGGGCCGGCCTATATGGTGCGGCCTTGAGTCAGGGGTTAAATACAGAACGGCATCATGCCGTTCCAGCTCGGCCACACTTTCTACAGGTCTATGGCGTGTCAGCGTGCCCCCTCCCCCATACTTTGCATTTATTTTCTCATTACAGCGCGCCATGTTAATTAGGTGTAAAGAGCCGTATTGAGCCCCGCCGCTGCCATCACAAGAACGGATCATCGTAACGGCACAGTAATGGGGCGAGCGCTGGCTCCACAATGCCCAGACACTAAATTTATTCCATTCGGCAGCCGTGGAGAATTGAACATCACGCAGCGCTGGGACTAAGTTCTGTTCCTGCCTCTGGCGATTGAGGGATTTAAATATAATTGTAAATTTTTTTTTTTTTGGCAACTGTAGGTTTTAGGAAATCTAATCCAGTCGAAATTAGGTTATTGCCGGGGAAGAAAATGCCAACACATGAAAATGACAAGGGCCGAGGGGGATTACTAAGTGGGGATTAGCCTCATTGCGGCGCAGGCTGATTGATTTATTGTTTTACTCGATATACAAGTCACTTATTTCTGGGGAAATGATAGAATCGCCTGCAAATTGGGATAAATGCATTATGTAGAAAAAACATTTCTTAACCCTTTAAGGACTGAGCCCTTTTTCACCTTAAAGGACATCTGCAGCGTTACAAACACTTATCCCCTATCCTCAAGATAGGGGATAAGTGTTTGATTGCGGGGGGTCCGAACGCGGGGGGCCCCCGGCGATCTCCTGTACGGGGCCGCGGCTCTCCCGTGCAGGGGGCGTGCCAGCCGCAGCATGACGTTGCAGCCGGCACGCCTCCTCCATACATCTCTATGGGAGAGGCGGGGAGGCAGCGTTCGTGCCTCCTCGCATCCCCCATAGAACTGTATGGGGACGGGGAGGAGATGGGGCGTCAACGTCGACCTCTAGGTCGACGCTACGTCACCATGAACGCTTATGGCGGCGCCCCGTTAGGGAGATCGAGGGGGGTCCCAGCGGTCGGACCCCCAGCGATCAAACACTTATCCCCTATCCTGTGGGTAGGGGATAAGTGTAATGCCGCTGCAGTTGTCCTTTAAGGACTGAGCCCTTTTTCGCAATTCTGACCACTGTCACTTTAAGCATTAATAACTCTAAGACGCTTTTACCGATTATTCTGATTCTGAGATAGTTTTTTCGTGACATATTCTACTTTATTTTAGCGGTAAATTTTCGTTGTTACTTGCATCCTTGCTTGGTGAAAAATCCCAAAATTTCATGAAAATGTAGCATTTTTCTAACTTTGAAGCTCTCTGCTCGTAAGGAAAATGGATATTCCAAATAAATTATATATTGATTCACAAATACAATATGTCTACTATATGTTGGCATCATAAAATGGACATATTTTTACTTTTTGATAAAATTAGAGGGCTTCAAAGTAGAGCAGCAATTTTCAAAATTTTCATGAAAATTGCAAAATCTGAAGGGACAGATGTTACAGAACTACAACTCCCTGCATGCCTTGGCAGTCTAGGCATGCTGAGAGTTGTAGTTTTGCAACATCTGGAGGGCTACCGTTTGGGCACCACTGTAATAGTGGTCTCCAAACTGTGACCCTCATGATGTTGCAAAACTACAACTCCCAGCATGCCCAGACAGCCTTTGGCTGTCTGGGCATGCTGGGAGTTGCAGTTTGGCAACCAATAGGAAGGCAGCAGTAAAGATCGCTTTACTGCCACCTTCCTTGATGCTCCACGCCGTCGCCTCCCTACCTGCGCAGCTGATTACCGCTGATGCCACCGATGATCGCCGTTCCCCACCGCATCTTCTTCACAGGTACCGGCCGCCATCTTGTTCCCCCGTTCTGCCCAACATCCAGGGGTGGGCAGAGCGAGGCGTTTCCATGGTAACCCCCCCCCATCTTCAACTGCCATTGGTCAGTACACATTGCTGACTAATGGCAGGGGATAGGAGGGGTGGCACCACTGCAACCTCGCTCCTATCCCTCAGGATGATCGGGGCTCCGATCATCCCTATTTTATGGGCGATCGGTTCACCAGTGACCCGATCAGCCCGGAATAGCTGAAAATCGCATGTCTGAATTGACATGCGATTTCCTGCGATCGCTGCCATGGGGGGGATGTTCTCAGGACTCCCCTCAGCGATGTGCCAGGATGCCTGCTGAACGATTTCAGCAGGCATCCCGATCCGGTCCCCGGCTAGCGGTGGGGACCGGAATTCCCACGGGCGTATCCATATGCCCTGAGTCCTTAAGGACTTTAAAACGGGGGCATATGGATACGCCCGCCGTCCTTAAGAGGTTAAAGGGGTACTCCGCTGGAAAACATTTTTATTTTTTTTAAATCAACTGGTGCCAGAAAGTTAAACAGATTTGTAAATTACTTCTATTAAAAAATCTTAATCCTTCCAGTACATATCAGCTGCTGTACAATCCAGAGGAAGTTCTTTTCCTTTTGAATTTCCTTTCTGTCTGACCACAGTGCTCTCTGCTGACACCTCTGTCCATTTGAGGAACTGTCCAGAGCAGGAGAGGTTTCCTATGGAGATTTGCTCCTCCTCCTAAAATGGACAGAGGTGTCAGCAGAGAGCACTGTGGTCAGACAGAAAGGAAATTCAAAAGGAAAAGAACTTCCTGTGGATTATATAGAAGCTGATAAGTACTGGAAGGATTAAGATTTTTTAATAGAAGTCATTTACAAATCTGTTTAACTTTAGTTTTCCAGTGGAGTGCTCCTTTAAAGGGTATGTCCACTTTTGGTACATACACGTGCATGGATTTGTAAAATATGTAGCGGATAAGCAAAAATTCTCTACCTTGCCTGTTTACTTGTGCAATGTTTCCCCAACCAGTGTGCCTCCAGCTGTTGCAAAACTACAACTCCGGGAATGCTGGGAGTTGTAGTTTTGCAGCAGCTGAAGGCACCCTTCGTGGTTAGCACTGACATTTTGCAGCACAGCGCCACTCTGCACAGAGTTTGTATGTTCGTCCAGAGTTTGCCTAGTCTTCTTCCAGGTACTCCAATCCTGCTGTGAATCCCAGTGGGGACCGGGACTGATGTGATCATCTATGTGCTAGCAATATAAATGAATAAGATACAAATATATGGATATGGTGCGCCTGTAAGATTATATTCTCCCTGTAGCGGCTGCACCACGGACAGTGTATGACCAGATATGACTCCAATCGTCAAAGCGGAATGTTGGAAGACAAAGTACCTGTGGTGATCACCTGATAGCTGGCCTTGCCTCTTTGTTTTCATCTCCTTTAAAAAATGCACAAGTCACCGCCAATGTCCTGCAACAACGGCACATGCGTGAGATTTAAACAGGGCTTGGCAATGGGTGCCAAGCCCTGTTTTTCTATTATAGAGAGGGCGGGGATTCAGAGCAGAGTGGCATTGAGGGCCAAGGGCATTGTGGACCCCCAAGCCACGCCTCTTTGACACTTTAAAGGGGTACTTCCTCCTCAACTCTTCTACACACAGCTCAGAGCAGTTCAGTGTGAGATGAGCTATGATTGGCTAAGGCTGCACCCCCCCCCCCCCCCCCCCTCAGCACTCCGGACTGTATTTTTTCCGATTTTGGACTTCTGCCAGGCCAGCCAGGAGTTAAAAGTATGTGCAAGAGATGGAGGGGAATGTGCTCTGGACAAGTAGGGAGACACCTAGTGGCAGCTTTTTTTAAACACAAATAAAACAAGTACATTAGAAATATTGTTTATTTACCATAAGGTGTGCAAGATCAAAAATGTATTTTAATCAGAGTGCCCATTTAAGTACATGTACCCCTTTAACGACTATTATGATGGGAGCTGTATTTTTATATGGGGAGCACACAGCCATAACAAAACAGAACTCTTACCTGTTGTACTTTATCCCGCAATCCTTTTATTCGCTCTTCCGTTTGCTTGCGCTCTTCCTGGAAGCGGGCCAGCATCTCCTCCTTCTCCTGCGCCCAGTTTTTCTCGCTGACCTGCAGTTGCTTGGTGAGGTCCATGACGGCGCTGTAGGATTCGGCCAGAAGATGCTGGTGATCCTCTCTCTCCCGCTTCAACGCCGCTTTGATATCTGGTGAACTCCGCTCTGCTCCGAGTTTCCCCGATTCCAGCTACAAAACAACAAGGATCAGTATTTACTGCAAGTAAGGCAAAAAAATATAAATAAAATAAATAAAAATAAAATGAAATAAAAATAAATAAATAAAATAAAAAAATAAAAATTAGAGATGAGCGAACTTACAGTAAATTCGATTAGTCACAAACTTCTCGGCTCGGCAGTTGATGACTTATCCTGCGTAAATTAGTTCAGCTTTCAGATGCTCCGGTGGGCTGGAAAAGGTGGATACAGTCCTAGGAGACTCTTTCCTAGGACTGTATCCACCTTTACCAGCCCACCGGAGCACCGGAAAGCTGAACTAATTTACGCAGGATAAGTCATCAACTGCCGAGCCGAGAAGTTCGTGACGAATCGAATTTACTGTAAATTCGCTCATCTCTAGTAAAAATATATAAAAAATTAAAAATAAATAATTAAATAAAAAATAAAAACTAGGAAAGACTCCAGACATATGAAACATACATGTGTATAGGGTGATCGAGTGAGATAGCAAGTAATAGCTCATTTAGCTTCCTAAAGTGTCCAGATACTATTATTCTTTTACAGCAGTGTTTCACAACCAGGGTGCCTCCAGCTGTTGCAGAACTACAACTTCCAGCATGCCCAGACAGCCAAAGGCTGTCCAGATATGCTGGAAGTTGTAGTTTTGTAACAGCTGGAGACACCCTGGTTGTATGGGCATGCTGAGAGTTGTAGTTGTGCAACAGCTGGAGGCGAGCTGGTTGCCCAGGCATGCTGGGAGTTGGAGTTTTGCAAAAGCTGAAGAACCCTGGTTGTATGGGCATGCTGAGTGTGGTATTTTCCAACAGCTGGAGGCACCCTTTTTTGTATGGGCATGCTGATAGTTGTATTTTTTCAACAGCTGGAGGCACACTGGCTGCCCAGGCATGCTGGGAGTTGTAGTTTTGCAATAGCTGGAGGCACGCTGGTTGCCCAGGCATGCTGGGAGTTGTAGTTTTGCAATAGCTGGAGGCACGCTGGTTGCCCAGGCATGCTGGGAGTTGTAGTTTTGCAATAGCTGGAGGCACGCTGGTTGCCCAGGCATGCTAGGAGTTGTAGTTTTGCAATAGCTGGAGGCACGCCGGGAGTTTTAGTTTGGCAACAGCTTGTGGCTCTTCAATTGTTGCAAAAACTACAACTCCCAGCTGAAGGTTGTCCAGGTATGATGGACGTTGTAGTTGTGCAACAGCTGGAGAGCCACAGAATGGGAAACCCGGCTGTAGCAGAAGGCATTTTATTTACACAAGGCATGAAACTATACCGAGAAATAGGGCACTACTGAAAGTTTACACAGCTGTGGTGTCACCCCCCATAGAATCCATCATGCACGGCGTAGATCCCCTTCACGGACGGCTATCATCTTCCTAATGACTTCTCTCGTACGCCAGTGATCACGTTTCCGGCCTCTCCTACTCCTGGAATCGGGTTTCTCCACGACAGATAATTCATCCAGGACTCACCGGGCTGCGGGAGACCTTTCACCTAGAAGGGGCGCGGAGTAGTTGTTCCAGGAACCACACACTAAACCAGTGCTATCCAATCAGGGTGCCTCCAGCTGTTGCAGAACGACAACTCTTTTGACTGTCCGGGTATGCTGGGAGTTGCAGTTCTGCAACAGCTGGAGGCTCTGGTATAATGTGTGGTCCCTGGACCAATCAGGATGTCTTCAGCTGTTGCAAAACTACAACTCCCAGCTTGCCTGTGCAGTCAAAAGAGTTGCAGTTTTGCAACATCTGGAGTCACCCTGGTTATCTGAGCATACTGGTAGTTGTAGTCTTGCAACAGCTGGAGGCACCCTGGTTGTATGGGAATGCTGAGAGTAGTAGTTTTGCAACAGCTGGAGTAAACCTGATTATCCAGGCACACTGGAAGTTGTAGATTTGCAACAGCTGAAAGCACCCTGGTTGTCCGAGCATGCTGGGAGTTGTAGTTTTGCAACAGCTGGAGGCACTCTGGTTAGGAAACACTGCCCTATACCCAAATAGCCAAGTAAACAATAACAAAAGGACAATAACCTGATGTCTTTGAGCCGGTAGGTAAGTGTCACAGCCGGCAGCCATACATGTATTATTCATATAGGAAGCTGCTGCTCACAAGCTGTCACCCTCGTAAAACATTCAGATAGGTATATATTGCTGAACGTTAACAATACACGAGGGTATCTGACCTGCACTATGGCGTACAGGGGCAAAGAAGTGCAACGAGGAGGCGTACCGACATGTATAAAGCACCTTACAAATTAGGGCAGTGCTTTTCAACCAGGGTGCCTCCAGCTGTTGCAAAACTACAACTTCCAGTCTGCCTGGATAATCAGGGTGACTCCAGCTGTTGCATAACTAAAACTCTCAGCATGCCCATACAACCAGGGTGCCTCCAGCTGTTGCAAGACTACAACTACCACCATAGTCACATAACCAGGGTGCCTCCAGCTGTTGCAAGACTACAACTACCACCATATTCACATGACCAGGGTGACTCCATCTGTTGCAAGACTACAACTACCAGCATGCTCACATAACCAGGGAGACTCCAGCTGTTGCAAAACTACAACTTCCAGCACCCTGGTTGAAAAACGCTGCCCTAACGTGTAAGTTGCTTTTATACACGTCCTTCTGCCACCTAATCGCCACTTCTTTGCCCCTGTACGCCATGGCGCAGGTCAGATACCCTCGTGTATTGTTCGGGGGCATTCACATCACGATTTTACCATCCTACTTTTTCTCACAATTTTTTACCTTCAAATCGTACAAATCTTCACGCCAAGTCGTATCCATCAACCTCCATTCAGTAATAATATCCAACACATGCATCAGTTTTGATCGGCATCCGAATTTTTTTTAGATCGGGGGTAAAATCATGGTTGACCCCGATTTTTCGCCCAGATTCAAAATCGGATCGAAATAGTGTCTGATTTTTTATTATTATGACCTATGTAAATCGTATTGAATCGTGTGACTGTGCGATTTCATTAGATTTTTCACACACTTTTTTATTTTTTCTGCACATGCGCAGTAGCCTGGGAATACCTGGGAAATTTCAAAATTCTTCAATAATTTTTTGTTAAAATCGAATAAAATTTTCTGCCATACGATTTTAAAATCGGATGCCAAACAAATATTTAGATTATGATTGTATCTGATTTCAGGTAATCCGATTTTGTCTGATTTTACTGTCCGTTAATCGGATGGTAAAATTGTGACGTGAACCAGGCCTTAAAGGGGTTCTCCACCAGAAGGTGAGTTTAGCACATATCTGACAGGCAGTAATGGACATGCTTAGGAAGGATCTGCACTTGTCTTGGGGATAAATGGCTATGTTGTGAGATTACCATAACACTGTGGCTAGCTTTTTGTGAACTGGTATTTCCTGTTTGAGTTTTTCTTTTTGCCTACAAATCCCATAATTCCATTTTCCTCCCTCCCAAACATAAATGAGATGCATCCATTCAAAAGACCTGTGGTTTTCAATCAGGGTGCCTAAAGATTAGTTGCAGATTGATCTCTCTCCCACCAAGCGATCGCTCCACCCATTGAAGCAGACAGGCTCCCTGTCATCAGCTGACTAGTGAGTCAGGTCTCGGCCGCATTGCAACCTGGGAAAAATCTGAGACAACAGTCATTTTGTATGCGGTTAAAAATAAATATTGGGGTGAAAATCACAGAAGAATTGCGAGAAAACCGTCACACACAGGTACAGACACTATATTATGAACTACACTAACTTTACAGCCCCTGTAGTATAGTCAAATAAAAAAAAAATTCTGGAATACCCCTTTAACGTTCAGCAATATATACCTATCTGGATGTTTTTTACAAGGGTGACAGACAAAGGCTGTCTGGGCATGCTGGAAGTTGTAGTTTTGCAACACACACTGGTTTGGAAACACCGTAATACAAGCGGCAAGAGGGGAGGGGGGGGGGATTGAGGAATAGGGGGAGACGTTGCGGTAAAGAAGCGAGCCGCCGAGCGCGCCCTACAGCTGCTGTCAGATGAAAAGAAGCCATTACAGGACATAATTGGTAGTTTTACTTTCAGTATTTTTAGAGGAGGCAGCTATTTTAGAATGAGAAGCTATGATTTGAAGCGGCGCTGCAAGTCTGTGATTTTAGGATGGCTGGCAGAGGAACAATGCAGGCAGGAAGCGGAGGACACGGTGGGGATAAAAACACACAGACCGGAAAGGATAGAAGAGAGTTGCGAAAGCCAAAAAATAGGAACAGGTTAAGACAAGGAACCGCTCCTCAACGTCAGCAGGTAGGAGCAGGCGGTGAACACTAACCAATAATCGCCCTGTAATTGCCAATAATTGTGTCATTTATACTTCATATTAGGTGCATTTACAATAGGGCCTTTGTCTGTCCAGGCATGCTGAGATTTGTAGCTTTGCAACAGCTGGAGGCATCCTGGTTGGGAAACATTGCTCTAGAGAGAGGGGGAGGCTGAGGTGTGAGCAACAGCTATTGGTGCCACCTTTCACTATTCTGTACTTGCCAATAATTGTGTCATTGATATCTTATATTAGGTGCAATTACAAGAGAGACTTTGTCTGTTTAAGCATGATGGGATTTGTAGTTTTTTTTTTAACAGCTGGAGGCATCCTGGTTGGGAAACACTGCTCTAGAGGGAGGCGGAAGCTGAGCTGTGAGCAACAGCACATCTTACTGTCCCATAAAACCAGCATGCAATACAGTTTCCCAACCAGGGTCCCTGCAGCTGTTGCAAAACTACAATTCCCAGCATGCCCGGACAGCCAAAGGCTGTCCGGGCATGCTGGGAGTTGTAGTTTTGCAATATATGGAGGCAGACTGGTTAGGAAACACAACCTTAGACTGTCTAGTCTAAGATTACCCTGTCCGGGCACCATCCACACAGCGGCGTTATCAGAGACCAACCTTGAGCTCCGTCCTCTCCATCTCCCAGGCGGCTTTTGCTCGGGCAAACTGCTGCTGAAGCTCATTCATTCCTCTCCGCTCCTCCTGCAACTCATTGCAAAGATCTTTCAGGGTCTTCTTCACATCGGAGAGGGTCTTCATGGATTCTATGGTCTAGAACAAAATATAGAATAGTAATAAACAATGTGCAAACGCATCCAAATCAATATATAGACACATATATATACACACACACACAGTGTATATATGTATAGATATACAGCAGTGATTCCCAACCGGGGTATCGTCAGGCCCTGCCCGGGGTACCGCGACACTCCAGGAATTTTTATTTATATTCTTAACCTCCCTCCCCGGCCTGCGCACCTGTGAATCATGGGGGGGGGGTGCTTCCCGGCCCCCACAGAAGGAAACACAGCTCAGCTTAATTAAGGCAGTGCACCCTCTTCCCTCTGTCACCCATGTCCACTTTCCTGTCATCCATGTCCACCTTGTCTGCCCCTGTCACCCATGTTCCCCGCCCCCCCCCCCACCTCTGACCACCCACCAGTCTACCCCCCCCATCACCAATGTCCAACCCCCACTATTCACCCCTCTGTCCCTTTGTCATCCATGTCCACCTTGTCTGCCCCTGTCACCCATGTTCCGCGCCCCCCCCCCCCACCTCTGACCACCCACCAGTCTACCCCCCCCATCACCAATGTCCAACCCCCACTATTCACCCCTCTGTCCCTTTGTCACCCCTGTCCACCCTGTCACCCATGTGTACACTTCTACAACCATCTGTCAACCCCCTCAGCCCCCCTGTCACCTATGTACAACCCTCTACACCCCCCAACACCCGAGAGAGGGGGACAGAGAGAGAGAGAGAGAGAGAGAGAGAGACACAGAAAGAGAGAGAGAGAGAGAGAGAGACACAGAAAGAGAGAGAGAGAGACACAGAGAGAGAGAGAGAGAGAGAGAGAGAGAGAGAGAAAGACACAGAGACACAGAGAGAGACAGACACAGAGAGAGACAGACACAGAGAGAGAGAGACAGAGAGAGACACAGAGAGAGAGAGAAAGACACAGACAGAGAGACACAGAGAGAGAGAGACACAGAGACACAGACAGAGAGAGACACACAGAGAGAGAGACAGAGACACAGACAGAGAGAGACACACAGAGAGAGAGAGACAGAGAGACACAGACAGAGACACAGAGAGAGGCAGACAGAGACACAGAGAGAGAGAGAGAGAGAGAGAAAGAGACACAGGCAGAGAGACACAGAGAGAGAGAGACACACAGAGAGAGAGAGAGACACACACACACACAGAGAGACACACACACATACAGAGAGGGATAGAGAAAAAGACAGAGAGAGACAGAGAGAGAGAGAGACACAGAGAGATACACACACAGAGGGACACAGAGAGAGAAAGAGACAAAGAGAGACACAGAGAGAGAGAGACACAGAGAAAGAGAGAGAGAAAGAGAGAGAGACAGAGAGAGAGACACAGAGAGAGACACAGAGAGAGAGAGAGACACAGAGAGAGAGAGAGACACAGAGAGAGAGAGAGAGAGACACAGAGAGAGAGAGAGAGAGACACAGAGAGAGAGAGAGAGAGAGAGAGACACACACAGGGAGAGAGAGAGACACAGAGAGAGACACAGAGAGACACACACAGAGAGACACAGAGAGAGAAAGAGACACAAAGAGAGAAAGACACAGAGAGAGAGAGAGACACGGATAGAGAGACTTTAGAGAGATACAAAGTTAGATAGAAGGAGAGAGAGGAATTGAGAGAGAAAGAAAGAAAAAAAAATATATATATATTCTCCCATCTACTTCATATCTTGAAGATATAGTGACGGCACCAAATAAAATATATATAATAATAATAATAATGGGCACAATACGCCTCAGTGGTCCTTATCCAAAATGTTCCCCATTTACCATATTCTGCGGCCAGGTTTCTCCATCACAGGACGGGACATTCAGCTCTTCCTCCTCAATCAGCATGTACAGTTCTTTTATACTATTTACCTAAAAAGGGAAGAAATGAAATAAAATGAATTTTTTGGGGCACAGTATTTTTGCGCAGTGCACTTTACTGTATCTATATTCTGTGGGTCAATATGATTGATATGATTTCCATGTTTTCATACTATTTAGGAAACAAATAAATATTTTTAAACACAATCACTATGCTGTATTCTGACCCCTATATTCTTCTTATCTTATTGTAGTGCTTGTTTTTTTGAGTTGTAGTTTTTATCGGTACCATAAACATTAAATAATTTTTCCGTAATTTTTTTTTCTGCGATACATCAGCCTTTATTTTTAACAACCGAACGAGAAGATACTTTACAGATAATGTGTCTGGTCATAAAGGTGGGGGGGTTGGGTTGTCCCGGTGTAGATGTGGTTAGGAGACATGTGGTGTATTTACCCTCCAGTGCACATTAACCAACAATAGGGTCTAATGGAAATCTTCCGTACCACTAAATAAAGAGATTGTCTCGCGTACGAGTGCATCATACAGAAAGGCGAACTCAACCCCTTGAACATACAGAACAACCCCCTATTATAAGGAACTCAATGCATCTCAGCAGGATCCACCTTACAAACACTTAAGGATGTGGAAGACTCTTCAGCGGCGCGCTGACCCCATGACCCATTTCCCCTGTATCATCCGTCTCTGTGACTGTCTAAATGGCATACGCCGCCTCTCTGTAATTCTGAGCATCAGATAATCAGATTGCTCCTGCGCTGTCTATGTAATCCACATTTAGTCTAATATAATCCCGGCTATGCTGCCTGGTGGTGAAGCTCTGCTTGCAAAATAGTTTAGTCACATGCAGAGATTCATCCATGACAGCTGCTGTCACAACCAGGAAACACAACGCCTGAGGCAGCAATGGCTTCCTGAGCCGGGCTCCCTGCTGAGCGCTGTAAAAACCTCGCGCGACAAATACAGTCTGGTTTATATATAGATTCCAGTGACTGGGCAGAAGATAGACATCAGTCATGTGATCAAAGTCTCGCTCTCCTATGGTAGCATGAACAATACAGCTCGGGTATTCTATTAGCACGTCTTAATTATGGAGCGCGCACCCGCCGGCACCTTTTAAATTTGCTCTTGATGTT
This sequence comes from Hyla sarda, assembly GCF_029499605.1. Classification (NCBI taxonomy): domain Eukaryota; kingdom Metazoa; phylum Chordata; class Amphibia; order Anura; family Hylidae; genus Hyla; species Hyla sarda. The sequence continues at coordinate 12,109,348 of NC_079200.1, read as the reverse complement.
GTCTAAGCCTTTGTTCAAAGAGGTCTCGACTGATTTTGTAACCTCCATCATAAACATGGGAGGCAGCGTCGCGCATCAGCTGGTATTAAGGTGGCATGTTGTGATTACCCAGCTACTTAGAAAGCCAAGATCCATTTGCTGCATAAGCCGTGAAAGACACTTAAGAAAGCCAATTAGTGAAGATCAAGAACAATTAGAGACAGAGTCCGTACAGAGAGTCTGATCAGTAATGAAATGAGATCTGTATGAAGACTACAATGAATGAAAACAGAAAAGAAAGAAAAAAACAATATAAAGCTAGATTCAAGACCGGCCGCCAACTCGCCAACCACCACAATCGTCCCGTACAGGTAAGCAGGTGTCAGGTCTACATCCAGGACCTAATATGCATATCCGTACGCTGAGGTGCAGAGTCCAAAACTTCACGCCCCTGCATCCATGTTTGTACTCCCCGCCGTCTGGTTACATGCACGTTTGTTAATAAAGAATTTTCTCTGTGGAACCGGTGAGTGCAGTCCTATCTACTTACCACTTAAAGGGGTACTCCAGTGGAAAACTTTTTTTTTCTAATCAACTGGTGCCAGAAAGTTACAGATTTGTAAATTACTTCTCTTAAAAAAATCTTAATCCTTCCAGTACTTAGCTGCTGAATCCTATAGAGGAAATGTTTCTTTTTGGAACACAGAGCGCTCTGCTGACAACACGACCACAGTGCTCTCTGCTGACAACACTACCACAGTGCTCTCTGCTGACAACACGACCACAGTGCTCTCTGCTGACAACACGACCACAGTGCTCTCTGCTGACATCATGAGCACAGTGCTCTTTGCTGACACCTCTGTCCATTTTAGGAACTGTCCAGAGTAGGAGAAAATCCCCATAGAAAACATATGCTGCTCTGGACAGTTCCTAAAATGGAAAGATGTCAGCAGAGAGCACTGTGGTCATGATGTCAGCAGAAAGCACTGTGGTCATGATGACAGCAGAGAGCTCTGTGGTCCAAAACGAAAATAATTTCCTCTGTAGTATTCAGCAGCCAATAAGTACTGGAAGGATATATTTTTTTTTAATAGAAGTAATTTACAAATCTGTTTAACTTTCTGGCACCAGTCGATTTAAAAAAAAAAAAAAAAAGTTTTCCACTGGAGTACCCCTTTAAAGAAAAAACATTGCACAGAAGAATAAATAACCAGGGCACTCACCGATCTTTTTTGTTTCAGTATTTTTTATTAGTATCAGTAAGAACGACATCAGTGCAGACAGGTCAAAGCGGACAACACGTAGCAGGGGGTGTTTATTTGGGTGATGGTACCTTTTTGTGCTCGATCAGCCCACCAAGTGACACAGTCGCCCAGAGAAACCTCCCCCCCGCTACAGGTTGTTCATTTCATCCTGTCAGCACAGAAGTCATGTGGGCCAGTCAAAGTGCTGATGGAGCGCCAAGCCGTACCGTCGCCCAGAGAAATCCACCATCATGCTACGCCCTGTCCGTCTCGTCCTGTCAGCACTAATGTTGTCCCTACTTACATGAATAAAAAGTATCGAAAAAAGAAAGATCGGTGAGTGCCCTGGTTATTTATTCTATGGACTTGTACTGTATGAAATAGTAGTAGGAGATGAGGCGGGACAAAGTGTCCATCTACAGTAGGTCAGTGTTTCCCAACCAGGGGTGCCTCCAGCTCTTGCAAAACTACAACTCCCAGCATGTTGGACTATATAGTAGTATATAGTATAGATCAGTGTTTCCCAACCAGGGGTGCCTCCAGCTGTTGCAAAACTACAACTCCCAGCATGTTGGACTATATAGCAGTATATAGTATAGGTCAGTGCGTCCCAACCAGGTGCCTCCAGCAGTTGCAAAACTACATCTCCCAGCATGCCCAGAAAGCCTTCTGCTTTCTGAGCATGCTGGGAGTTGCAGTTTTGCAACAGCTGGAGGCACACTGGTTGAGAAACACTGATTTAGAGAGAGAGGGACAGACAGAGAGAGAGAAAGATACAAACAGAGAGACACAGAGAGAGAGAGAGATCGAGAGAGAGAGACAGAGAGATAGAGAGAGACACAGAGAGAGACAGACAGACAGATAGAGAAACAGAGAGAGAGCGAGAGAGAGAGAGAAAGAGACACAGAGAGATAGAGACACAGAGAGAGAGAGACAGACAGACAGAGAAACAGAGAGATAGAGACAGAGAGACAGAGAGAGAGAGAGAGACACACAGAGAGATAGAGAGAGAGAGACAGAGACACAGAGATAGAGAGAGAGAGAGAGAGAGAGAGTGTGTGTTTCCCAACCAGGGGTGCCTCCAGCTGTTGCAAAACTACAAATCCCAGCATGTTGGTCTATATAGTAGTATATAGTATAGATCAGTGTTTCCCAACCAGGGGTGCCTCCAGCTGTTGCAAAACTACATTTCCTACGATTAGTTCATTCAGATCTAGGATGAGTTCTCTTAGTGTTCCCTTTATGTTTTGGAGCCGTGTACATTAGAACGGACACATCCTACCTCCAGAAAGTCTTCTCCGTCCGTCTGGAGGACCTTGCCTTTCCGCCAGCGCTGCAGGAACCACTTGAGCTTCATGAAGGTGAGGAAGAAACTCTGCTTAAACTGCTGCATCTCCTGCACCAGAACATTCTTCTCCTGACTCCAGAACTTCTGCTCCAACCTTCTCTGGAGGCCCAAACTCTGGAGCTCGAAGTCCCGTCTGAGCAGCTGCTTCTGGTGATCGTCCTTCAGCTGCACAAGAGAATTACACAAACTACATGAATTCTACTATTCAGGAGTGAAGGCTACACAACTGGGGATACCGGAGATCACAATTATAATGGAAGACTCCATCCTGATAAGGGGTACTCCGGAGGAAAACTATTATTTTTTTTTTTTTTTTTATCAACTGGCTCCAGAAAGTTAAACAGATTTGTAAATTACTTATATTTAAAAGTCTTAATCCTTCCAGTACTTATCAGTTGCTGTATGCTGCACAGGGCCTTGTGCAGTTCTTTCCAGTCTGACCGCAGTGCTCTCTGCTGACACCTCTGTCCATGTCAGGAACTGTCCAGAATAGGAGCAAATCCCCATAGCAAACCTCTCCTGCTCTGGACAGTTCCTAACATTGACAGAGGTGTCAGCAGAGAGCACTGTGGTCAGACTGAAAGGAAATTCAAAAAGAAAAGAACTTCCTATAGATCATACAGAAGCCGATAAGTACTGGAAGGATTGTGATTTTTTTTAATAGAAGTCATTTACAAATCTGTACAACTTTTTGGAACCAGTTGATCTGAAAACATTTGGTTTCCACCGGAGTACCCCTTTAAATGGCTGCATGAACGGCCAATGCAATTCTCATAGGGATCGTAAACAGACCTATATTAAGAAGAATGAGTATCCACCCCAACCTATATCATGCACACTCACTATCACTAGTCA